>NC_137351.1:33185114-33291273 GCF_965287045.1 Carcharhinus amblyrhynchos | reverse complement strand
TCCCCCTCCCCTCCCCCTCCCCGGCCCAATGATGGAAGTGCCCCCACACCTCCGACATTCTGGTCTCTGCTTCCTGCACCAGCAACTGTGGTCCGTCCCAGCTGCCAAACCTCCTCCTCCTCCTCCTCCTCCTCCCCCCCCCCCCCCCCCCCCCCGCCCTCACCCAGAGACTCTCACCCCGGCCCCATCGCCCACCCAGAGACCCTAACCCCAGCCCCCACCCCGTGCCCACCCCTCCCACTGCCCCCACCCAGTGACCTTCACACCACCCCACCCCCTCTCACCCCAGGCCCCGTCGCCCACCCAGAGACCCTCACCCACAGCGTTCCTCACTCCACCACCCCCAACCCTCCCACCATCACCTCCCGAAAGCTACCTGCACAAGAAGAGGGAGTTCAGGGTTAAGACACTTGTTGCTGTTGAATCTCTCACACACAAAACTTTAAAGTTTATTTACTTGTGTCGCAAGTAGGCTTACATTAACACTGCAATGAAGTTATTATGAAAATCCCCGAGTCGCCACACTCCGGTGCCTGTTCGGGTACACTGAGGGAGAATTTAGCACGTCTTTCAGACTGTGGGAGGAAACCGGAGCACCCGGAGGAAACCCACGCAGACACGGGGAGAATGTGCAAACTCCACGCAGGCAGTGACCCAAACCGGGAATCGAATCCCTGGCGCTGTGAGGCGGCAGTGTTAACCCACTGTGCCGCCAGGCGATCCTGGGGATTCTGTCAGGTTAACCTTAAAAGCCCCAGGTTTACAAGTAGCTCAGATGTTTTACACGATTGAAGGTTGGCGCTGTTGAAGGTTGGCGCTGTTGAAGGTTGGCGCTGCCGTCCAGGTTCTTGTTGGATAAACTGGCCTCTGCTTTCTCCTGGAGTGAGTGTGCATTTGGAAGTTGCTGTGCTGATTAGGCAGTGAGAGGCAGCAGAGAGCAGCGAGCATGAGGCTGGTTCCCCACCAGAATCTTCCGAAACCCGGGAAGCTTGTGACAGCTTTTGGGATGAAGTGTATCCCAGGCTATTCTGCTAAGAGGGCAGCAGACACCTTGTGCCATCAGGGGAAATAAAGATTCACAGAGGCACTTCCTTTGTTTAACTCATAGTAACAGAGACTGGGGAATGGTTCTGAATGTCAGTAAAGTGGACGGTTCTGCATCTTATTTTTTTATTTCCAGGGGATTACACGGATTTTTATTCTTCCCGTCAGCACGCCACCAATGTCGGAATCATGTTTCGAGGAAAGGATAACGCCCTCATGCCAAACTGGTTAGTGCTGATCCTGTAATCCTGAAATATTGCTGGATGGGATGTGGGTGTCGCTGGCTGGCTGAAATCTCCACCTGACTGTCTTCCGGATTGGGTGTCGGGGGGAACCTTCCTCACACATTCCCAGCTTGTGGTTGACATGGGGTTCAGATTTTGTTTTATGGGGCGTGGCCATCACCATTTCATTGCCCATTCCTAAGTGCCCTCCACTTCAGAGGGCATTTGTTAAGCACCCACATCATTCTGCCAACAAAGACTGCTGGAAAATCTCAGCGGGTCTGACAGCATCTGTGGAGAGAGAGAGAGAGCGAGAGCGAGGGACACCCTGGCTGGGGCAGCGGATAAATACTGGGTGAGGCTTGGGGCCTTCACTCACCTCTCAGGAGTGCGAGGGACAAGCCTGAAATATATTCCAGAGAGAAAGAAAGATTATAAGAAGAGGAAAAGACAGGCATGTCTAAGCAGGGAAGTTAAAGACAAGGTCCAACGAGGGGCATACACGCGATGGGTTGTACGAGGGCTGCTCTTGGATGTTTTGAGAGTAGCCTAGTACTTCACGCCGTTAGTGTACGCTTAAACTGGACCAGATGCTGGGCAAGACGACAGCTCAGTGACTATCACTGTTTGCAGTGCAGACACATGGATTTGGGCCGGTGTCTGTGGGAGTTTGCGCATTCTCCCCGTGCTTGCGTGGGTTTTCTCCGGGTGCTCCGGTTTCCTCCCACACCCCAAAGATGTGCTCTTAGGCTGATTGGTGTAACAAATTGTCCCTAAATTAGTCCTCCCTCAATGTGGAATGCCATAAGCCTAGATAAGGGTCATGGGTGGAGGGGTGACTCATAATGTTAAAATGGCGGTGCGGGCTCGTTGGGCCGAAGGGCCTGTTTCCCGGGCTGTGTTGTTCTTTGTAAAGAAAAATACTAAAGCATGCAAAGGCTGGAAAATTGGGAAACTTTTAAAGATCAACAAAGGACTGTTAAAAAGTAATAAAGGTAAATTATGAAAGAAAGTTAACACAAATTACAAAAATGGATAACAAACGCTTTTATAAGTATATAATAAGGAAGAGAATAGCTAAAGTGAATGCTGGTCCCTTGGAGGATGAGACTGGGAAATCGATAGTAGGTACACAGAAACGGCGGAGATGGTAAATCAAAATTTTGCCTCAGTTTTCACAGGTGGCATCTTGAGTACCATCCCAACAGTAACCCGTAACGCAGAGGTAGGAACGTAGAATAATCATCATCAAAAGGGAAATAGTAGCAACAAGCTATTAGAATTGAAGGCAGACAAGTCCCCAAGGGCTGATGGCCTGCATTCAACGATATTAAAGGAAATCGCAATGGATCCATTGGTTAGAATATTCGAAAACCCCCTAGATGTGAGAAAGGTTCCAGTGGATTGGAAAAATGCCAATATAATGCCCTGCTTCAAAAATGGAACTAGGAAACTATAGAGCAGTTAGTTTAACATCGGCTGCTGGGAAATTGTTGGAATCCATTATTAAGGGAGTATATCTGGGCATTTGGAAAGTCAAAACACAATCTATCAGAGTCAGCATGGTTTTATGAAGGGCAAGTCTTGTTTGACGAATTTGCTAGAGTTCTTCAAAGATGTAACGAGCAAAGTGGATAATGGGGATCCTGTAGATGTAATGTATCTGGACATCAGGAAGATGTTTGATTATGTGCCACACAAGGTTAATACCCCAAGGTAAGATCACAAGGGGTTAGGGGTAATTTATCAGCTTGGATAGAAGATTGGCTCACTGACAAATGGCAGAGTTGGGGTAAATGGGTCTTTTTCTAGTTTGCAAGATGTAACTAATGAGGTGCAACAGGGTTTAGTCCTGGGGGCCCAGCTATTTACAACCTATATTAGTGACTTGCACACAGGGATAGGAGGTACAATAACCAAATTTACAGATGACAGTAGAATAGGCGGGGCAGTGAGTTGCAATGAGGAAATAAGAAATTTACAAATGGATATTGATAGGTTGGGAGAATGGGCCAAAATGTGGCAAATGGAGTTTAACATGGAGTGTGACGTTATCCATTTTGGTCGGAAAAATGGAAAGGCAACTTATTATCTAAATGGAGAGAGATTCTGGGGTGCTTTAGTGCAGAGTGATCCGGGTGTCCTTGTTCATGAGTCGCAGCATACTGATATGCAGGTGCAGCAGATAATAAGGAAAGCAAATAGAATTTTGGCATTTATAGTTAAAGAACTTGAATATAAAAGTAAGGAAGTGTTGCTGCAATTGTACAAGGCATTAGTGAGACTGCAGCTGGATACTAGGTACAGTTTTGGTCTCCTTATTTGAGGAAGGATGTATTGGTGTGACAGGCAGTTCAGGGGAGGTTCACTAGATTGATTCCAGAGATGAGGGGTTGAGAAATTTAGACCTATAGGCTGGAATTTTACTAGCATGCCCGCCCCAGGACGGGCGCGGTTCACAGAACGGAATACTCCGATGGCCTTGGGCGGGATTTTACGAGCCTCCCCTGAGCGAGGTGGTAGAATACTGGCCACACTCTCTGGTGTTTAGAAGAATGAAGGGAGATCGATTTGAAGTATATCAGATGATAAGAGATATTGGCAAAGCAGATGTAGAGTGGATGCCTCCTCTGGTGGGGCAATCTAAAACAAGATAAGTGGGATCAGATTTAAAACCGAGATGAGGAGAAACTATGTTGTGAATCTGTGGAGTTCACTACCCCAGAGTGTAGTGGATGCTGGGACATTGAGTAAATTTAAGAGGAAGATAGATTTAATAATAATGGGTTGAAGGGTTATGGAGAACAGGCAGGAAAGTGGAGCTGAGGCTGCAATGAGATTAACCATGATCGAAGTGAATGGCAGAGCAAGTTTCTGCTCCTAGTTCTTAGTAAAAAGTCTGACAACACCAGGTTTTAGTCCAACCTATTTATTTATTATTATCTATTTATTTATTATTATTTATATTAAATAAATAGGTTGGACTAAAACCTGGTGTTGTCAGACTTTTTACTGTGTTTACGCCAGTCCAACGCCGGCATACCCACATCATGCCTAGTTCTTAGACCAGGTAAGGACAGCAGATCTCCATCCCTAAAGGACATTAGTGAACTAGATGTGTTTTTACAACAATCGGCAATGGTTTCATGGTCGTCAGTGGACTTTTAGTTCTAGATATCTCATTGAATTTAAAATTTCACCATCCCATCATGGTGAACCCAGGTCCCCAGAGCATTACCCTGGCTCTCTGCATTACTCACCCAGTGACAATACCACAGTGCCATCATCTCCCCTGCTTATGTCCGAGGTCAGTTCTGATTAGTAGAGCATGATCAGGTCCTCCTGATATGTACGTCGATAAATAGATCAAGTTGAGTGACTGCACAGATAGCCAGAGTTTAAACCATTCCTCTGTGTGCCACTCCAGGTTGCATTTACCCGTTGCTTACAATGGCCGTGCCTCGTCTGTCGTTGTGTCCGGGACCCCCATCAGAAGACCCATGGGACAGACTCGATCAGACGAAAGTAAGTTTATTATTTTATTTATCAGTGTTACAAATAGGCTTACATTAACGCTGCAATGAAGTTACTGTGAAAATCCCCTTGTCGCCACACTCCGGCGCCTGTTCGGGTACACTGAGGGAGAATTTAGCATGACCAATGCGTCTAACCAGCACCTCTTTCAGACTGTGAGAGGAAACCAGAGTACCAGGAGGAAACCCACGCAGACACGGGGAGAACATGCAGAGTCCACACAGACAGTGACCCGAGCTGAGAATCGAACCTGGGTCCGTGGTGCTGTGGGGCAGCGGTGTTAGCATGAGAGCGTGTGTAATTATATTGCTGAATTAAGAGCTGAGCAATGAGGAATACTTCCCAGCCCTGAAAATCAATCGATAATTCCTTAAAGTATTTGACATCAGAAAGTGCTATTTAAATCTGGATTAAAGTAACTTTACTGACTGGCTTGAATTCTTGCTTCTCTTTGATGTCACAGTTCAGAGATCCTTCTACTATTGCCATACTGATGTGGTGTTTGGAATGTCCTTCAGCAGCAGACAGGATAGAGGCTGTTCCCAACACCTTTATTTTAATCATCCTGAACAGTTGATGAGGAAAGTGAGATTCTTCAGCAGGGACCTCGTGTTAAATGAATGTGAAATCTCCCCTCTTTACCTCTTTATGCAGGGTGGGCACAGGGTGGGCACTGCTGCCTCAAGGGGATCTGGGTTCAATTCCAGCCTCAGCTCACTGTCTCTGTGGGGTTTGCCCATTCTCCGGGTGGAATTTTACTGGCACGTTCACCCAAGGTTCGAGCGATCCCGCTCGAGGGTAACGGAAAATGCCGTTCCCCAAGCCTCCCCCCCCCCCCCACCGAATCGGTGTGGGCGTGCCAGTAAAATTCCGACTCTCCTCCGAGTGCTCCAGTTTCCTCCCGCAGTCCAGAGATGTGCTGGTTAGATGGATCGGCCAGGCTAAATTGCCCCTTAGCATAAGGGGAATTAACAGGGTAAATACACGGGCTTACAGGGGATAGGGTCTGTGTGAGATTGTTGGGCTGAATGGCCTCTGTCTGCACTGTGATATGGAATATAATTTATTTGATTGCCATAGTGATGTTTAACTGGTGAATATCAACATTCTCGTTACAGCGAAACCGCCTGTGTTTGGAGCCTGCAGACTGCTGGATTTTGAATTGGAAATGGTATGTTTATTTTATTCAAACTTGTGACATGGTGTCACCCACCAGGCCAGCCATGATTAATGCCTGTCAACCAATGAGTCGCAGGCAGGGCTGGTCTTACACCAGGATTCACAACAAAGTCTATTTTGCAGCCAAGCAAAATCTATTTACTCTGTACACAGCCAAACAAAATCCATTACATCATCAGACTACAACACATAAGAGCAGAATTAGGCCACTCGGCCCATTGACTCTGCTCTGCCATTCAATCAAGGCTGATATTTTTCTCATCCCCATTCTTCCGCCTTTTCCCCATAACCCTGCTCCCCTTATTAATCAAGAACCTATCCATCTCTGTCTTAAAGACATTCAATGACCAGGCCTCCACAGCCTTCTGCAGCAAAGAGTTCCTCACTCTCTGGCTGAAGAAATTCCTCCTCATCTCTGTTTTAAAGGATTGTCCCTTTAGTCCGAGGTTGTGCCTTCTGGTTCTAGTTTTTCCTACTAGTGGAAATATCCTCTCGCTTTATCCAGGCCTCGCAGTATCCTGTAAGTTTCAATAAGACCCCCCTCATCCTTCTAAACTCCAACCAGCACAGACCCAGTGTCTCAACCATTCCTCACCCCTCTTTATTCCAGGGATAATTCTTGTGAACCTCCTCTGGACCCTTCCCAAGGCCAGCACGTCTTTAGATATGGGTTCAAAACTGCTCACAATACTCCAAATAGGGCCTGACCAGAGCCTTATACAGCCTCAGAAGTACATCCCTGCTCTTGTATTCTAGCCCTCCTGACATGAAGGCTAACATTGCATTTACTGACTGAACCTGTACATTAACCTTAAGAGAATCTTGAACGATGACTCCCAAGTCCCTTTGTGTTTCCGATTTCCTAAGCATTTTCCCATTTAGTAAATAGCCTATGTCTCCATTTCTCCTTCCAGAGTGCATAACCTTACACTTTTCCATATTATATTCCACCTGCCACTTCTTTGCCCACTCTCATAACCTGTCCAAGTCCCTCTGCATTCAAACAGTGCAGTCTGCAGAGTCCGTTTAAATGGAGATTTCACAAACTACAATAAATGGAACTCGTAACTGAACCTATCACAGCTTATCTTAATAATAAAAGCAGTGTAGATCCTGCAGCCAATTTCAGTGAGTAGAGTCACATATTACCAATGAAAGCCAAACAGTTATTTCCGGCAGTGTGGGCTCCAGGTATGATTGACAGGGGAATTAATTAATCACCTCTATCCTATTTGGGAACAATGGTGCTGCTATTTGCAGCCATCAATTACAAGGAGGAAGTGGAGAGCTTTGAACCGCTGCAGTCCATGTGGCGTAGGTACATCCACAGTGCTGTTAGGGAATTCCTGGATTTTGACCCAGCCACATTGAAGGAACAGCGATATATTTCCAAGTCAGGATGGCGAGCGGCTTGGAAGTGATCCAGAGGGATGGTGTTCCCACACACCTTCTGCTCATTACAAAATGGCCAATATTTTGGGAATCTGGTGGTGGTGTGCCTGAGGCTGGAGGAATTCAAGCCAAAGTGAGAGCAAAATTCAACCAATGCTTGCCTCTGTTACAAAGGGCAGGGAATGGCGGCTGCTCCTGACGTGCTGAAGGTTGGCCCAATGTGGTTGTGCTGCAGATCTGTAAACGGCTGTCCAACTCCCCCCCAGTGAAATACAGTGGGTGGGGTACACTCTGTAAATCCCAGTCTGACAACAGGCATCATTCTCAGGCACAAATGGGTGACATGCGCATCATGCACTCTGACCCTTACTGTCAGGCACCTAGCACTACGCACTCTGACCCTTACTGTCAGGTACCTAGCACTACGCACTCTGACCCTTACTGTCAGGCACCTAGCACTACGCACTCTGACCCTTACTGTCAGGCACCTAGCACTACGCACTCTGACCCTTACTGTCAGGCACCTAGCACTACGCACTCTAACCCTTACTGTCAGGTACCTAGCACTACGCACTCTGACCCTTACTGTCAGGTACCTAGCACTACGCACTCTGACCCTTACTGTCAGGTACCTAGCACTACGCACTCTGACCCTTACTGTCAGGCACCTAGCACTACGCACTCTGACCCTTACTGTCAGGTACCTAGCACTACGCACTCTGACCCTTACTGTCAGGTACCTAGCACTACGCACTCTAACCCTTACTGTCAGGTACCTAGCACTACGCACTCTGACCCTTACTGTCAGGCACCTAGCACTACGCACTCTAACCCTTACTGTCAGGTACCTAGCACTACGCACTCTAACCCTTACTGTCAGGTACCTAGCACTACGCACTCTGACCCTTACTGTCAGGCACCTAGCACTACGCACTCTGACCCTTACTGTCAGGTACCTAGCACTACGCACTCTGACCCTTACTGTCAGGTACCTAGCACTACGCACTCTGACCCTTACTGTCAGGCACCTAGCACTACGCACTCTGACCCTTACTGTCAGGTACCTAGCACTACGCACTCTGACCCTTACTGTCAGGCACCTAGCACTACGCACTCTGACCCTTACTGTCAGGTACCTAGCACTACGCACTCTGACCCTTACTGTCAGGCACCTAGCACTACGCACTCTGACCCTTACTGTCAGGTACCTAGCACTACGCACTCTGACCCTTACTGTCAGGCACCTAGCACTACGCACTCTAACCCTTACTGGCAGGCACCGAGCACTACGCACTCTGACCCTTACTGTCAGGCACCTAGCACTACGCACTCTGACCCTTACTGTCAGGTACCTAGCACTACGCACTCTGACCCTTACTGTCAGGCACCTAGCACTACGCACTCTGACCCTTACTGTCAGGTACCTAGCACTACGCACTCTGACCCTTACTGTCAGGCACCTAGCACTACGCACTCTGACCCTTACTGTCAGGCACCTAGCACTACGCACTCTGACCCTTACTGTCAGGTACCTAGCACTACGCACTCTGACCCTTACTGTCAGGTACCTAGCACTACGCACTCTGACCCTTACTGTCAGGCACCTAGCACTACGCACTCTGACCCTTACTGTCAGGCACCTAGCACTACGCACTCTGACCCTTACTGTCAGGTACCTAGCACTACGCACTCTGACCCTTACTGTCAGGTACCTAGCACTACGCACTCTGACCCTTACTGTCAGGCACCTAGCACTACGCACTCTGACCCTTACTGTCAGGTACCTAGCACTACGCACTCTGACCCTTACTGTCAGGCACCTAGCACTACGCACTCTGACCCTTACTGTCAGGTACCTAGCACTACGCACTCTGACCCTTACTGTCAGGCACCTAGCACTACGCACTCTGACCCTTACTGTCAGGTACCTAGCACTACGCACTCTGACCCTTACTGTCAGGCACCTAGCACTACGCACTCTAACCCTTACTGGCAGGCACCGAGCACTACGCACTCTGACCCTTACTGTCAGGTACCTAGCACTACGCACTCTGACCCTTACTGTCAGGCACCTAGCACTACGCACTCTGACCCTTACTGTCAGGTACCTAGCACTACGCACTCTGACCCTTACTGTCAGGCACCTAGCACTACGCACTCTAACCCTTACTGTCAGGCACCTAGCACTACGCACTCTGACCCTTACTGTCAGGCACCTAGCACTACGCACTCTGACCCTTACTGTCAGGTACCTAGCACTACGCACTCTGACCCTTACTGGCAGGTACCTAGCACTACGCACTCTGACCCTTACTGTCAGGCACCTAGCACTACGCACTCTGACCCTTACTGTCAGGTACCTAGCACTACGCACTCTGACCCTTACTGTCAGGCACCGAGCACTACGCACTCTGACCCTTACTGTCAGGTACCTAGCACTACGCACTCTGACCCTTACTGTCAGGTACCTAGCACTACGCACTCTGACCCTTACTGTCAGGTACCTAGCACTACGCACTCTGACCCTTACTGTCAGGTACCTAGCACTACGCACTCTAACCCTTACTGTCAGGCACCTAGCACTACGCACTCTGACCCTTACTGTCAGGTACCTAGCACTACGCACTCTAACCCTTACTGTCAGGTACCTAGCACTACGCACTCTGACCCTTACTGTCAGGTACCTAGCACTACGCACTCTAACCCTTACTGTCAGGTACCTAGCACTACGCACTCTGACCCTTACTGTCAGGTACCTAGCACTACGCACTCTAACCCTTACTGTCAGGTACCTAGCACTACGCACTCTGACCCTTACTGTCAGGTACCTAGCACTACGCACTCTGACCCTTACTGTCAGGTACCTAGCACTACGCACTCTAACCCTTACTGTCAGGTACCTAGCACTACGCACTCTGACCCTTACTGTCAGGTACCTAGCACTACGCACTCTGACCCTTACTGTCAGGTACCTAGCACTACGCACTCTAACCCTTACTGTCAGGCACCTAGCACTACGCACTCTGACCCTTACTGTCAGGTACCTAGCACTACGCACTCTAACCCTTACTGTCAGGTACCTAGCACTACGCACTCTGACCCTTACTGTCAGGTACCTAGCACTACGCACTCTGACCCTTACTGTCAGGTACCTAGCACTACGCACTCTGACCCTTACTGTCAGGTACCTAGCACTACGCACTCTGACCCTTACTGTCAGGTACCTAGCACTACGCACTCTGACCCTTACTGTCAGGTACCTAGCACTACGCACTCTAACCCTTACTGTCAGGTACCTAGCACTACGCACTCTGACCCTTACTGTCAGGCACCTAGCACTACGCACTCTGACCCTTACTGTCAGGCACCTAGCACTACGCACTCTAACCCTTACTGTCAGGTACCTAGCACTACGCACTCTGACCCTTACTGTCAGGCACCTAGCACTACGCACTCTGACCCTTACTGTCAGGCACCTAGCACTACGCACTCTGACCCTTACTGACAGGTACCTAGCACTACGCACTCTGACCCTTACTGTCAGGCACCTAGCACTACGCACTCTGACCCTTACTGACAGGTACCTAGCACTACGCACTCTAACCCTTACTGTCAGGTACCTAGCACTACGCACTCTGACCCTTACTGTCAGGTACCTAGCACTACGCACTCTGACCCTTACTGTCAGGTACCTAGCACTACGCACTCTGACCCTTACTGTCAGGTACCTAGCACTACGCACTCTGACCCTTACTGTCAGGTACCTAGCACTACGCACTCTGACCCTTACTGTTCGGCAGGAGCTTAATCAAATATTCTAAGATCAGGAGCAGCCAGGAATAGTTTGGGACATTTCCCAGTCCAGTTTGGAGAGTAACCCTTTACCGTTCCCTGACTCCTGTCTGTGTTGCTAAGGTGTTGATGTGCTCAGGAGCAGCCGCTAGTTTTTATATTTGGTAATGTGGTGCCTAAACTCTGGATGAAGGTCAGGGAAAGGTTAACGTTCAGATTTGCTCCTCTAGGCAAGAAGGGGCCATGACTCCAGTCCCACAAAACAATACTGCGATTACAATTAAGAATCTTAAAGTTAGCAGGGTATATTATTTGCGGTAAGATTTGATTAAGTCCCGACATTGAATATTGGTCAGTCTCAAAATGACTGGAGGGTATTCTGACCCTCAGCCCTCCCTCCCTCCTCCTCCCTCGACCCCATCCCTCACCCCGCCCCCATTCCTCCCCCTTCACTTCCCCCACCCCCACTCCTCCCCACCCCCACTCCTCCCCCCACTCCTCCCCTCCCCCTTCACTTCCCCCACCCCCATTCCTCCCCCACTCCTCCCCGCCCCCATCACTTCCCCCACCCCCACTCCTCCCCCCCGTCTCCATTCCTTTCCCCCTACGCTCCCCCCCCCGCTTCCTGCAGGGAAAGATCCAGTGTATGCCCCTCACTCAAGAACAAAGAGCAAAGTACAGGACAGGAACAGGCCCTTCGCCCCTCCAAACCTGTACCGATTATGATGCCCCAATTAAATGAAAGAAAAGGCCTCCTGCCCTTATTCGGTCTGTATCCCTCTATACTCTCCCTATTCATGTACAGGTCAGCTAGATAGTCAATATCTTTTCCCAAAGGTAGGGGAGAGTAAAACTAGAGGGCATAGGTTTAAGGTGAGAGGGGAGAGATACAGAAGTGCCCAGAGGGGCAATTTTTTCACACCGAGGATGGTGAGTGTCTGAAACAAGCTGCCAGAGGTAGTAGTAGGTAGAGGTAGGTACAATTTTGTCTTTTAAAAAGCATTTAAATAGTTACGTGGGTACGATGGGTATACAGGGATATGGGCCAAATGCGGGCAATTGGGGTTAGCTTAAGGGCTTTAAAAAAGAAAGGGAGGCATAGACAAGTTGGGCCAAAGGGCCTGTTTCCATGCTGTAAACCTCTGACTCTATACCCATCCCGATGCCTCCTAAATGTTGCTCTAGAGCAACTCTAGAGAAGCCTGATCCAGACTGACTCTCCGGTACAGCAGTGAGGGGGTGCTGCACTGCCAGAGGTGTCATCTTCTGAATGAAATGATAAACCAAGGCCCTGTCTGTCCTCCTGGGTGGATTTAGGAAGATCCCAGGATGGCTTCAGACCAGGGGAGTTCTTTCACAATAATTCTTTAAACTCCTCTGGATAACTCTCCATTCACCTGACGAAGAGGCAGTCCCCTCAAAAGCTTGTGAGTTTACTATCAAATAAATCGGTTGGACTAAAACCTGGTGTTGTCAGACTTTTTACTGTGTTAACACGGAAAAACCATCACATTTAGAATTTATATTCTAATGCCAAGATTTCAAAACTCAGGTGTTGGAGAATTAGTGAATCCTGCGGTGCTCCAACCAGCGGCAGCTGTGGTTCCCATTCAGCACCTACAGGAGCTGTGTCACTTAGAAAACTCGGTGCTCTGAAAGAAAATGTACTCCAACCCTCCCTTTTCTCTCCAAACTAGGCTTTCTTCATTGGACCTGGCACCAAGTTAGGAGAGGCGATCGATATATCCCAGGCTCATGAACATATCTTTGGAATGGTTCTTATGAATGACTGGAGTGGTAAGATTGTGTTTGTAAATTGTTTCCCCATCGGTCATGTTTACTCTCCAGTGAAAGAACGGCCACTGTCCATATAGGGCAAAGACACTCCAGCCAAATTTTCAGTTACAGGAGGAGGTGAGCAGGGGTACAGGCAAGATTTAAAAGATGCATTCCTGGAGGAAACCGAGCTCCCAGCAAAGCCTGTTGTATGCTTGGTTGAGAACCTAGAAATCCATTACTTGTGTTGAAACAGCTGCACCCCAGAGAAAACATTTTGTTTGATTGACAGCTCTGGCTCTCTGATCTCTGCGATCGATTTCACCTTGTGTATTTAAACAAATTCAAATGGTTGATGTTTTGAAGATCTGGGCAATTGACACTTATATTGTCTTGAAGTAAAATAACTTTTTTTAACCTAATGGAAAGTAATGAATAAATTAATGACTTTAATTATTTTACACATCCTACTGTCACTGTAAGGTTAATTGGTTCTGTAGTGTGTACTGTGGGTCATTGGGCATGGAAGTTGCCATATCTTGACATAGGGGTACAGCCTGGCATGGAGGCATGAGCTGGCACGCATGGGACATGTGAGGGCTACTCAGCCTTTGTGTTTATAATTTAACTGGGACAAAGTCCCAAGCAGGATCTTGTAAACAGCCCCCCTCCACACCAGGCAGCCTCTGAGCATCTTCCTGTGCCAGCTGATACAATTCCACCCCTGCCCCCCCCACCACCCTATGCCCACCCCCACCCACAGTCACTGCTCCCCTCCCCCGGCAATGGGGGCCACTCCTTCCTGGGCACTTTCTCCCGAGGCAGGTTGAGAGTGCCGGGGATTTCCCTGAGTCCTGCTGTCAGAACATAATTACTGCTTCCATTTTTGGGAAAAAAAGATCCGTGACGTGAATCTCATCGCCATCTTAATCCATTTCCTCATCACATTAATATCACATTGCATCTTCCTTTGGATCTTTTGGCCCTCCTGTTTTGCTATGATTGTAAACCAGTCCCCCAGGTCCTATTTCCTAATCACCAGCGTGCACTGGAGAGCATGGGTGACCCCAGAAGTGAATCCTGTGGGACTGGGACACCACAATACTCTCCCAGTAGCATTGGAAACCTGACCTTAACTCCGACTGTATTTTCCCTTCTAACTTCATCCTCCTGCTAATTATTTTTTATTATTCGTCCGTGGGTATCTCTGGGCATCGCTGGCTGGCCAGCATTTATTGTAAAAAGTCTGACAACACCAGGTTTTAGTCCAACCGATTTATTTGATAATAGACTCACAAGCTTTCGGGTTAGTCCCTTCGTCAGGTGAATGGAGAGTTCTGGCCAGAACTCTCCATTCACCTGACGAAGGGACTAACCCCGAAAGCTTGTGAATCTATTATCAAATAAATCGGTTGGACTAAAACCTGGTGTTGTCAGACTTTTTACTGTGTTTACGCCAGTCCAACGCCGGCATACCCACATCATCAGCATTTATTGCCCGTTCCCAGTTGCCCAAGTGCAGTTGAAAGTTGCTGTGGCTCTGGAGTCACATGTAGACCAGATGGGTAAGGACAGCAGATTTCCTTTCCTAACGGGACATTAGCGAATCAGATTGGTTTTTCCGACAATCATTTCATCGTCATCAGTAGACTCTTAATTCCAGATAATTTTTTTATTCCATCATCTGCCATGATGGGATTCGAACCCGGGTCCCGGAACATTAACTGAGTATCTGGATTAATGGTGTAGCAATAATACCCCTAGGCTGTCACCTCCTTGCACCTTAATCTTCTCGAGTGACCTCCTTTGTGATACTTTGTCAATGTGCATGGACAGACACATCCACTATATTCCCCCCATTTGGCTTGTGTGTTATCCCCTCAATGATTCTACAATCCCTTGAGATTTGTCAAGTACGATTTTCCCTTTTTGAAACACATCCTGACCTTCTCTGACTATTTTCTCATTAAACTGGAGAAATCTCCTCCTCCACAAGAGACTAAAGTTTCTGTGTGACAGATACTGAGATAATTGACCGAATAATTACCTGGATTAAATCTGTCCCTTTCTGGAAATGGGTGCAATACTGGCCACTTTTCAGTCTCTGTCACATTCAATATATCTCTGGCTGACATTAACCCTTCTACAGAAAATGCTGGAAAATCTCAGCGGGTCTGACGGCATCTCTATTCTCCCTCCACAGCTGCTGTCAGACCAGCTGAGTTTTTCCAGTATTTTCTGTTTTTGTTTCGCGTTCCAGCATCCAAGGTATTTTGCCTTTACCCCTTATTTAACTGGCAATGGCACAGTGGTTAACACTGCTTCCTCACAGCGCTGGGGACCCGGGTTCAATTCCTGTCTCGGGTCACTGTCTGTGCGGAATCTACACATTCTCCCCGTGTCTGCGTGGTTTTCCTCTGGGTGCTCTGGTTTCCTCCCACAGTCCAAAAGATGTGCTGGATGTGCTGGCTATGCTAAATTCTCCCTCAGTGTACCCGAACAGGCGCCTGAGTGTGGCCACTAGGGGATTTTTCACAATAACTTCATTGCAGTGTTAATGTAAGCCTGGTCGTGACACTAATAAATAAACTTTAACTTTAAAAACTGTGCCAATGCTTTCCCATTTTAGCCATCAGACTCCTGCCTCAACTGATAATGGAGACTGTGAGGAATGTTCCAGTTTCACTATGCGAATGGTTTCAATGTTGTAACTTCAATTCTCCAACAGGAAGAAGTCTGGTGTGTGATGATGTTTGTGATTAACTCTGGATGGATTTTCCATTGAGATAAGCATTGTCAAGCTGGTTTCACACTAACACCTGTTTGGTGTTTTGCAGCTCGAGATATTCAGAAATGGGAATATGTTCCACTGGGACCATTCCTGGGGAAGAGTTTTGGAACGACCATTTCACCTTGGGTTGTATCGATGGAAGCGTTACAGCCATTCATTGTGGCCAATCCTGTACAGGTAAATTGGCAGTGACAACGCTACTTGGTGTTTTTTTTATTGATTCATTGGGCATGAGCGTCGCTGGCTGGGCCACTATTTATTGCTCATCCCTAGTTACCCTTGGAGGGCAGTTGAGAGTCAACCACATTGCTGTGGCTCCGGAGTCACATGTAGGGCAGACCGGGTAAGGACGGCAGATTTCCTAAAGGACATTAGTGAACCAGATTGTTTTTCCGACAATCGACAATGGTTTCACGGTCATCAGTTTTGATTTTTGATTCTAGATTTTTTTTTATTGAATTCAAATTCCACCATCAGCCACAGCAGGATTCGAACATAGAAACAGAAGATAAGAGCAGGAGGAGGCTATTTGGCCTTTTGAGCCTGCTCCGCCATTCATCACTAATTGGCCAACTCAATAGCCTAATCCTGTTTTTTCCCCATAATTTTGATCCCATTCACCCCAAGTGCTCTATCCAGCTGCCTCTTGAATACATTCAATGTTTTGGCATCAACTATTCTCCGTGGTAATGAATTCCACAGGCTCACCACCCTTTGGGTGAAGAAATGCCTCCTCATCTCCAGCCTACATGGTCTACCCTGAATCCTCAGACTGTGACCCCTGGGTCTGGACTCCCCCACCATTGGGAACATCCTCCCTGAATCTACCCTGTTGGGTCATGTTAGAATTTTATAAGTCTCTATGAGATCCCCCTCTCATTAGTCTGGACTCCAGAAAAAACAATTTTAACCTAATCAATCTCTCCTCATACATCAGTCCCGCCATCCCCGGAATCAGCCTGGTAAAACTTCACTGCACTCCCTCGAGAGCAAGAACATCCTTCCTCAGAAAAGGAGACCAAAACTGTACACAATACTCTAGGTGTGGCTTCACCAAGGCCCTGTATAATTGCAACAACACATCCCTGTTCCTGTAATCGAAACCTCTCGCAATGAAGGTTAACATGCCATTTGCCTTCTTTACCGCCTGCTGCACCTCCGTGCACAAGGACACCCAGATCCCTCTGCACACTCCTCTCTCCCAAATTACAGCCATTCAGGTCGTAATCTGCCTTCTTGTTTTTGCTTCCAAAGTGAATGACCTCACACTTATCCAAATTATACTGCATCTGCCATTGATTTGCCCACTCACCCAACCTGTCCAGATCATTCTGAAGGATCTTGTGAATAGCTGGGAACCCAGACCAATCCCTGTGGCACCCCACTAGTTACTGCCTGCCAATTAGAAAAGGATCCATTAATTCCTACTCTTTGTTTCCTCTCTCCCAACCAGTTTTTTATCCATCTCAATGCTCTTCCCCCAATCCCATGCGCTTTAATCTTGCACGATAATCTCTTTTGGGGGACTTTGTCAAACGCTATCTGAAAGTCCAAATACACAACATCGACTGGGTCCCCCTTGTCAACTCTACTAGTTACATCTTCAAAGAATTCCAACAGATTTGTCAAACATGGCTTTTCCCTTCGTAAATCCACGCTGACTCTATCTGATCCTCCCACTGGTTTCCAAAGTCTCCGCTATAAAATCCTTGGATATGAGAATTTTCCCTACTATTGATGTTAGACTTACTGGTCTATAATTCCCTGTTTTCTTTCTACCTTCCTATTTTAATATTGAAGTGAAGCCTTCAATCTGCAGGTATTGATCCAGAGTCCATAGAATCCTGGAAGATGACCACTAATGCATCGATTATTTCTGGAGCCACTTCCTTATATTCCTCTGGGATATATATTGTCAGGCTTTGGGGATTTATCCACCTTCAATCCTATCAATATTTCCAGCATCATTCCTCTGCTAATATTGATCTCCCTCAGTTCTTCTCTCTCATTAAATCTTACATTCTCCAACATTTCTGGCATCTGATTTGTGTCCCCTTTTGTGAAGACAGAACCAAAGTATGTATTCAGTTTTTTGGCCATTTCTTTGTCCCCTATTATACATTCCCCCGTTTCTGCCTGGATGATATTGGAATAGTGTAGATTAGATGGGCTTTAGATTGGTTTCACTGGTCGGCGCAACATCGAGGGCCGAACGGCCTGTACTGCGCCGGAATGTTCTGTGTCTGTAGGCGACCTACATTTATCGTCACCAAACTCTTTTTGTTCACATATCTATAGAAATTCTTAGTGTCAGTCTTTATGTTCCTTACAAATATACTTTCCTGCTGTATTTTCTGCTTAATCCATTTTTGCTGAATTCTAAACTTCTCCCAATCCGCAGACCTATTATTTTTCTTGGCCAATCTGTATGCCTCTTCTTTGGGTTGGATACTCTCTCTAATTTCCTTTGTAAAGCCATGGATTGGCTCTCTTTCCTATTTTGCTTTTGTGCCAGACAAGAACAAACAGTTGCTACTGTCTTGCCTGATCTGTGCCCCTCCTTATTTTATAGACCTCTATAAGATCACCCCTAAGCCTCCTACGCTCCAGAGAAAAAAGTCCCAGTCTATTCAGCCTCTCCTTATATCTCAATCCATCAAGTTCCAATAGAATCCTAGTAAATATTTTCTGCACTCTTTCTATGTTTAGTAATATCCTTTCTATAATAGGGTGAGCACAAATGCACACAGTATTCCAAGTGTGGCCTTACCAATGTCTTGTACAACTTCAACAAGACGTCCCAACTCCTGTATTCAATGTTCTGATCAATGAAACCAAGCATGCCGAATGCCTTCTTCACCACTCTGTCCACCTGTGACTCCACTTTCAAGGAGTATGAACTTGTACATCTAGGTCTCTTTGTTCTGTAACTCTCCCCAGTGCCCGACCATTAACTGAGTAAGTCCTGCCCTGGTTCAATCGACCAAAATGCATCACCTCGCATTTATCTAAATTAAACTCCATCTGCCTCTCGTCAGCCCACTGGCCCAATTGATCAAGATCCCGTTGCAATTGGAGATAACCTTCTTCACTGTCCACTATGCCACCAATTTTGGTGTCATCTGCAAACTTACTAAACATGCCTCCTATATTCTCATCCAAATCATTAATATAAATGACAAATAACAGTGGACTAGCACTGATCCCTGGGGCACTGGTCACAGGTCTCCAGTTTGAGAAATAACCCCCTACGACCACCCTCTGTCTTCTGTCATTAAGCCAATTTTGTATCCATTTGGCTCCCTCACCCTGGATCCTGTGAGATTTAACCTAATGCAACAACCTACCATGTGGTCCTTGTCAAAGGCCTTGCTAAAGTCCATGTAGACAACATCACCCAGCTGTTACAGATACATGGGATTGAGGGTGATTTAGCAGTTTGGATCAGGAATTGGCTAGCTGATAGAAGACAGAGGGTGGTGGTTGATGGGAAATATTCATCCTGGAGTTCAGTTACAAGTGGTGTACCTCAGGGATCTGTTTTGGGGCCACTGCTGTTTGTCATTTTTATAAATGACCCAGATGAGGATGTAGAAGGATGGGTTAGTAAATTTGTGGATGACACTAAAGTTGGTGGAGTTGTAGACAGTGAGGATGGATGTTACAGTTTGCAGAGGGACATCGATAAGCTGCAGAGCTGGGCTGAGAGGTGGCAGATGGAGTTTAATACGGAAAAGTGTGAGGTGATTCACTTTGGTAAGAGTAACAGGAGTACAGAATATAGGACTAATGGAAAGACCCTTGGTAGTGTGGATGAGCAGAGAGATCTCGGGGTACATGTGCATAGCTCCCTGAAATTTGGCACCCAGGTTGATAAGGTTGTTAAGAAGGCGTACGGTGTGTTAGCTTTTATTGGTAGAGGGATTGATTTTCGGAGCCGTGAGGTCATGTTACAACTGTACAAAACTCTGGTGCGGCCGCACTTGGAGTATTGTGTACAGTTCTGGTCGCCGCATTATAAGAAGGATGTGGAAGCATTGGAAAGGGTGCAGAGGAGGTTTACCAGGATGTTGCCTGGTATGGTGGGAAGGTCTTATGTGGAAAGGCTGAGGGACTTGAGGTCATTTTCATTAGAGAGAAGGAGGTTACGAGGTGACCTAATTGAGGCATACAAGATGATCAGAGGGTTAGAAAGGGTGGACAGTGAGAGCCTTTTTCCTCAGATGGTGATGGCTAACACGAGGGGACTTTAAATTGAGGGGTGATAATTATAGGACGGATGTCAGAGGTAGGTTCTTTACTCAGAGGTTAGTAAGGGTGTGGAATGCCCTGCCTGCAGCAGTTGTGGACTCGCCAACTTTAAGGGCGTTCAAATGGTCAGTGGATAGGCATATGGATAACATTGGAATAGTTTAGGTTAGAGGGTCATTAGATTGGTTCCACTGGTCGGCGCAACATCGAGGGCCGAAGGGCCTGTACTGCGCTGGAATGTTCTATGTTGTATTTTTTGATTCATTTATGGGGTGTGGGCCTCACTGTCTAGGCTGGCATTTACTGCCCATCAATAATTGCCCTTGAGTAGGTGGTGGTGAGCTGCCTTCTTCATGCGCTGCAGTCCCGTGAGGTGTAGGTACATACACAGTGCTGTTAGTGACCAAGTTCCAGGATTTTGACCGAGTGAAGGAACAGCGATATATTCCCAACTCAGGATGGTGAGTGGTTCTGAGGGGAACCTGCAGGTGGTGGCGTTCCCAATGTGAGACCATTCCATGACAACTCTTAGAACAAGGTTCCAAAAGGTGCTCACTCTGATAGGGCAGCACAGAGCTGATGGGACGGGTTGTTTGTCCTGTCTGGACGAGGTGCTGCTGACTGCTGGCACATAGTGAATGCTCAGCTTCAACCCCCAGTTTCTCCGCTGGAGCTGGGATGGTCTGACCCAGACAGCTTGGTGCCACTGTGACAACAACTGGATACCCGAGTGGGAAAGGAGCAGATGTGTTAACATCTGCCACTCCCCACATCTGCTTGCGTTAAAATCAGGGGCTATACTTTCAGCCAAGGGCCAAACCAGACACTGCAACTATCAAACATTCAGTTTATTTTATTACACTTCAATCTGCTTAAAACATTTTAATGGTGTTCTTAAATATTGAACTATGTTTCATTTTAATGATACAAATTGAGAACTTATTCTGGTCCGTTATCAATAATAAAATATCTTTATAAGACTCTAAGACATAGAAGAAGAATTAGGCCACTCAGCCCATCGACTCTGCTCTGCCATTCAATCATGGCTGATGTTTTTCTTATCCCCATTCTCCTGCCTTTTCCCCAAAACCCCTGATCCCCTTATTAATCATAAGAACATAAGAAATAGGAGCAGGAGTAGGCCATCTAGCCCCTCGAGCCTGCCCCGCCATTCAATAAGATCATGGCTGATCTGAAGTGGATCAGTTCCACTTTCCCGCTTTCTCCCCATAACCCTTAATTCCCTTGTCTATCAGAAATCTAAACCTATAAATCAAGAACCGATCTACCTCTGTCTTAAAGACACTCAATGACCCGGCCTTCACAACCTTCTGCGGCAAAGAGTTCCACAGATTCACCACTCTCTGGCTGAAGAAATTCCTTTATCATAGAATCCCTACAGTGCAGAAGAGACCCTTCGGCCCATCAGGTCCATGCTGACCCTCTGAAAGAGGACACTATCTAGGTCTGAGCCCCCGCCCTAACCCCAAAATCCTGCGCTTGATCTTGGCCAATCCACCTAATCTTTGAAGTGTGGGAGGAAACCGGAGCACCCGGAGGAAACCCATGGAGACACAGGGAGAACTTGCAACCCCCACACTGACCCAGGGCTGGAATTGAACCCAGGTCCCTGGCACTGTGAGGCAGCCGTGCTAACCACTGTGCCAGCGTGCTGCCTGCTTATCTTCAGGCTCTTTAAGGGGGATAATGAAAAGATGGAGGAGGAGAGTGTTCTTTGCAATTCCCTGCCTTCCCGGTTTGATTGGGATGTGTCATTTCCTAATTCCCGGAGATTGGGTTATGCAAAGTATATCTGGTTAGGATGTGGGTCATATTAATGATTGTGGAAGAGTTAATATTGAGTTTTATAAATGGAAGGCAGCCAGGATTGTCAAATAACTTTCCTGACCCTTTGTTCTATCATCTTCCAATTGTGCAGGACCCCAAGCCTTTGCCCTATCTGTGTAGTGATGATCCGTACACTTTTGACATCAATCTTTTTGTTTCGATTAAAGGTGAGTGGAACACAACATGTTTTAATTCAGGAACAAGCATTTTAAAAGGTGACTGAGCAGTGTGTTTATCACTTTCAATGTCTAAACACTCCTCTTCACTGCCCCGTGTAACTGGGTCCCTGATCACATCGGTTGCTTTTGAATTCTCATTTTCACAATGGCTGTGAATTTCTCGGGGTTTCTTCTGATCTAATGTGTGTAACCGACACAGAAAGAAATCCCACAACACCAGTTTAAAGTCAAGACAGGTTTATTTGTAGCAAAAGCCGCAAGCTTTCGGGACAGGCTGTCCCTTCGTCAGGTGGCTGGGAGTTCTGTTCGTGTAAAGGACGCAAAGACACAAACCCAATTTACATGCATCATGATCAATTCTTAAAGGTACAGACAATGTGAGTGGAAAGAGCGTTAAGCACAGGTTAAAGAGATATGTATTGTCTCCAGACAGGACAGTTAGTGAGATTTTGCAAGTCCAGGCAAGTCACGGGGGTTACAGATAGTGCGACATGAACCCAAGATCCCGGTTGAGGCCGATGTCATGTGTGCGGAACTTGGCTATCAGTCTCTGCTCAGCGACTCTGCGCTGTCGTGTGTCCTGAAGGCTTGGAGAACGCCCACCCGAAGATCAGAGGCCGAGTGCCCGTGACCACTGAAGTGTTCCCCAACAGGAAGGGAACAGTCTTGCCTGGTGATTGTCGAGCAATGTTCATTCATCCGTTATCTGCATGGTCTCCCCAGTGTACCATGCCTCGGGATATCCTTTACATCCTCAGAACAACCAACACAAAACCAGAGCAAGCGCTGTGAAACTCCCGAAATGCCCCATATATTCATTTGGCTAATGTTGAAAATCCACACACAGTGCTATTTGCTGCATATTTGCACACACGGTGTAGGTAACTTGTATTCTTGCACTCTGTTCAGGCAGAGCACCTGAAAACACAAGCCAGGAAGGCATTTGACACTCAGAAACCAATGGGATTGCCTCTCATTTCCCCTCTGGATGATTTGATTTGATTTGATTTATTATTGTCACATGTATTAGTATACAGTGAAAAGTATTGTTTCTTGCGCACTATAAGACAAAGCATACCGTTCATAGGGAAGGAAAGGAGAGAGTGCAGAATGTAATGTTACAGTCATAGCGAGGGTGTAGAGAAAGATCAACTTAATGCGAGATAGGTCCATTCAAAAGTTCGATGGCAGCAGAGAAGAAGCTGTTCTCGAGTCGGTGGATATGTAACCTCAGACTTTTGTATCTTTTTCCCAATGGAAGAAGGTGGAAGACAGTAAGCCCAGGGTGCGTGGGGTCCTTAATTATGCTGGCTGCTTTGCCAAGGCAGCGGGAAGTGTAGACAGAGTCAATGGGTGGGAGGTTGGTTTGCGTGATGGACTGGACTTCGTTCACAACTCTTTGTAGTTTCTTGCGGATCTTGGGCAGAGCAGGAGCTATACCAAGCTGTGACACAACCAGAAAGAATGCTTTCTGTGATGCATCTGTAAAAGTTGTGAATCTTTGGAATTCTCTACCTCTGAGGGTTGGGAAAGGTCAGTCATTGAGTATGTTAAAGGTAGAGATTGATGGATCTCTGATTAAACGTAAATGAATTAAGGGAAATGTGTAAGAAATGCTGCACTGTGGCACAGTGGTTAACACTGCTACCTCACAGCGCCAGGGACCCAGGTTTGACTCCCAGTTTGGGTGACTGTCAGAGTTTGTATGGGTTTCCTCTGGGTGCTCTGGTTTCCTCCCACAATCTGAAAAATGTGTAGGTTAGGTGGATTTACCATCATAAATGCGCAAGGAGGAGGTCCTAGCTGGGATGCTCTTTCAGAGAGTTGATGAAGACTCAATGGGCCGAATGGCCTATTTATACATTGTAGTGGTTCTATGGTTTTCATTCACAGAGAGTTATTAGAACGTGGAGTGCTTTACCACAGGGCTATTGAAATAAAGACTCAAATATTTGAAAAAGAAGAAAGGACAGGAAAATGAGTTTAGAGTAGACCATTGAAGATCTAGCCCAGACCGCAATGGGCTGAATGGTCTTCTGCCCTATCATTTCAATGGTACTTGAGAGATCATTTATGATTCTGCTTTCACAGGATGTCCAATAGCTCTTGGACCTCATTGGATTGAACAGGTTGTTGATAGAGGTTCTTGTTTGATTGGATGTTCTTGATCAGTTTGGAATAGGAGGCCAGGTGTAATGCAAATCACAGGTTTTAATGGAACAATTTACTCTTCTGATAATAAGTTTAATGAACTGACAATGAGTTCAATAGGATTCAATGTTTAGCCCTCTGGCATGCTGGATTCTGCTCAAAAGTTAGAATCACAGGATCATAGACTCCATACAGTGCAGAATGCACCGACAGCAATCCCACCCAGGCCCTGTCCCCATAACCCCACATATTTACACTGTTAATCCCCCTGACACTAAGGGCAATTTAGTACGGCCAATCAACCTAACCCACGCTTCTTTGGACTGTGGGAGGAAACCAGGAGCACCTGGAGGAAACCCACGCAGACATGGGGAGAACATGCAAACTCTGCACAGACAGTGACTCAAGGCCGGAATTGGGTCCCTGGCACTGTTAGGCAGCAGTGCCAACCATTGTGCCACTATACTGCCCACAATTAAGGACTACATAAGAACATAAGAAATAGGAGCAGGAGTAGGCCATCTAGCCCTTCGAGCCTGCCCCGCCATTCAATAAGATCATGGCTGATCTGAAGTGGATCAGTTCCACTTTCCCGCTTTCTCCCCATAACCCTTAATTCCCTTATCGATCAGAAACCTATCTACCCATGACTTAAATATATTCAACGAGGTAGCCTCCACCACTTCAACGGGCAGAGAATTCCAGAGATTCACCACCCTTTGAGTGAAGAAATTCCTCCTCAACTCCGATCTAAACTGCCCCCCCTTATTTTGAGACCGTGCCCTCTAGTTAACTAGTTTGTTTAACTCCAGTTAAACAAGGTGAATACAGTTAAACAATTGATGTTTTTTATTTAATTGCATATTTTAATCCTGTTTCACAATTGCTTAAAATGCTGACCTTTGCCTTGGCTCAGGAGTTTTCTCTGTGTGTTTGGTGACAGGTGAAGCAATGGCTGAAAAGGTTACCGTCTGTCGGTCTAATTTCAAGGTGAGCTCAGTGTCCCGTGGCTTCCCTTTTCTCAAATGAGTTACAATCATCCAGTTTTGCAGCACAGATGGAGGCCATTCAGTCCATCAAATCTGCCGTAGCCCTTGGTGAGGGCAATCCATTTATCCAACATCCCTGTTCTGCTCCCAGAGCCTTGCAAAGTGTTCCTTTTTCAAGTAATTCTCCAGTTGGAAGTTACAGGTGAATCTGCTTCCACCGTCTCTTCAGGCAGCGCCTTCCAGATCACAACTGTGATCCTTACACCAACTGTCTTCAATCTGTGTCCTCGCTTCACCAACACCAATGGAAAAAGCCTCTTCCTATTTTCCAAAACCTTACACTAGCTCGGACACCTCTATTAATTCTCTCCTTAACCTTCTCTGCTCGGAGAAGAACAATCCCAGTTCCTCCAGGACGTTGAAGCCCGGGTTAGAGAGATGAGCTGCTCCTGCCCCGGAGTGTAACTCTGACATGAACCTTACAGACCTCCAAACAGTAGAAACCGGGAGGCAGATTCTCCACTCGCTGCCGGGAATCGGGAGGTGGGACTCACGCTGCCGTTCTGATCCTTCCCCAGGAAAACAGGATTTTCCAAACTCTGGTCCTTAATTAGCCTGGAGACAGGCCTGGTGCTAAAAGTGGGATTATTCGGAATAGGCAGATTATAAAAGTCTCTTCCATTCACAAAAAAAATTGTCCTCCAATGGAATCAATGGCAAAGTTGAGCTGCACTTGGGAAGCCTCACAGTCTGTAGAAATTTAAGCCCTTTGTTTAATCTATCTCCCTATTTTACTTTCTGAATAGAATTCACAGGGTTATGACAGCCGGAAGCCATAGAAATCATAGAAACCCTACAGGACAGAAAGAGGCCATTTGGCCCATCGGTTCTGCATGGACCACAATCCCACCCAGGCCATACCCCCACATCCCTACACATTTCACCCACTAATCCCTTTAACTACGCATCTCAGATCACTAAGGGGCAATTTTAGCACGGCCAATCAAACCTAGCCAGTGCACTCCCCAAGTAACAAACGTTGACCCAGATATAAACACTGATGTACATTTGCTCCTGGTCTGGCCTCCATTTTAAAGCTCTCATCTTTGTTTGTGAATCCCTTAATGGCTTTGTCTCCTCCCCAACACTGTAACCCAGTGATTCCCACATCTCTTTCTTAATGGACCACTTAGATGGGACAAAGGAGCTCAGAGACCGCCCACCAGTCCTACGCCTTTTGCTTGAAGTGGGAAAAAGCTCATCATAATTGATGGGAACTTGGGCCTGTTCCCTCTCTCTCTGTCTGACAGCCTCAGACACAGTGAAGTGCGTTAGTGATCCACATTTTTGAACAGCCTGTGGATCACCTACAGAACCCTACAGGCCACCAGTCCAGGAGTCACTCTCTGAGAATCTCTGCTGTCATCTCCTCTAGCTCTGCAACACTCAGAGACATCTGAGTATTCCTCCGATTCTGACCTCTTTAGATCCCTGAACTCCACAGCTGGAGAGACTTTAAACTCTGGAATTATCTCCCCGAAGCTCTCCAACATTCCACCCCTCTCTCCCCCCTTTTAAAACCTCCCTCTATTACTATCACAAGAACATAAGAAATAGGAGCAGGAGTAGGCCATCGAGCCCTTCGAGCCTGCCCCGCCATTCAATAAGATCATGGCTGATCTGAAGTGGATCAGTTCCACTTTCCTGCTTTCTCCCCGTAACCCTTAATTCCCCTTGTCTATCAGAAACCTATCTACCCGTGACTTAAATATATTCAGCGAGGTAGCCTCCACCACTTCAACGGGCAGAGAATTCCAGAGACTCACCACCCTTTGAATGAAGAAGTTCCTCCTCAACTCTGATCTAAACTGTCCCCCCCTTTATCTTGAGGCTGTGCCCCCTAGTCCTACTGTCCTTTCTGAGCGGGAAGAGTCTCTCCACCTCTATCCTATCCATCCCATTCATCATCTTATATGTCTCAATGAGATCTCCCCTCATTCTTCTAAACTCTAACGAGTACAAGCCTAGTTTATTCAGCCTCTCCTCATAGCTCAACCCCCTCAACTCCGGAATCAGCCTAGTAAACCTCCTCTGCACTCCCTCCAAGGCCAAAATATCCTTGCGTAAGTACGGCGCCCAAAACTGCACACAGTACTCCAGCTGCGGCCTCACCAGTGCCCTATACAGCCGCAGGTTTGACTGGCTCGCCCAGCCCCTCCCCAGTTGTGGGGGAGCGGGGGTGTATAACGATGTGAAATGATGGAATTGTAATTGCAAAGGGCCTAATCCCCCTGTGAAAGGTGACTGACGAGAGCAAGTTGTTGTTGGATGTGACTCTACAACGAACAAGATTTCATTGGCTGTGTGTCCCGACCTTCTCCTCAGCACATGTACTGGACCCTGAAGCAACAGCTGGCCCACCACACTGTCAACGGCTGCAATGTCCGCCCTGGAGACTTGTTGGCCTCAGGAACCATCAGCGGCCCGGTGAGTACCAGCTATCGTTTTCATGTCACTGCGTGCGGAGATAAAAATACATCAGACCCGGCGTCTCCTAACTAACAATTATTCTACTTTCCATGAGTCATTTATTCCTGTATTTAAAAGTGAGTTTCCGTTCAAATATGTATGTTTAATTCATATCGAATGTATTTTTATAAATAGCACACGCTGAAGTAGTTTCATGGTTCTCTGCTTGTCAGCCGCAATGAGAGACCAACATCATCCGAATCATTAACTTCAGTGGCACCCGGCCTAACACCATGGGCTCGGTCTCACGCCAGGAACATTCCTGACCCTACACAAATGAGTCTCCCTCACCCTATACTTAATTCCAGGGTTGGAGCCTGATTACTCTTAACACTTAGTGGGGAACCAGTGGTGTAGCTAGCGGTACTCATAGAATCCTGCAATGCAGGAGGCCATTTGGCCCATCGAGTCTGCACCAACCGCAATCCCACCCAGACTCTATCCCCACAACCCCATGTATTTACCCTAGCTAATCCCCCTGATAGTAAGGGGCAATTTAGTATGACCAATCCACCTAATCCGCACATCTTTGGACTGTGGGAGGAAACCGGAGCACCCGGAGGAAACCCATGCAGACACGGGGAGAATGTGCAAACTCCACACAGACAGCGACCCGAGCCGGGAATCGAACCCAGGTCCCTGGAGCTGTGAAGCAGCAGCGCTAATCACTGTGCTACCGTGCCGCTCCAGAATGGTCCCAAAGGCAGGCACAGTATTACAGCAAGCCAGTGGTTTGTGGGCTGGTGATTGTGGTGGGGGTGTGAGCTACATTGTACCTCTCTTCTCCCGTACCATTGGAATGCCGCAATGGTGCCCATATCATTCCCAATCCAACCTGGGGCACAGACCTCAGCTCCGGGAGCTGACGGGAATTATTCGAAGTGAATGAAGAATTAACTGAAGAACATCAGTTTCAGTGGCAGGACAGTTGTTAGGTTGCAACTGTGGAAAGTGGGAGCTTCCGGGCACCAAGGGGATCCGGGACAAACACAGGAAGTGGGAGCAGCTGGAGCAATTCTGGATCAGGGTTATTGATCTGAAAACCAAACTGCAGACACTGCGTAACATGAGGGAGGGGGAGATACCTCTTAGAATAGAGTCACCTGTTCTGGTCAGCACTGGGGGACAGGAGGATGTGATAGCGAGTCAGGGCAGGTAAAGGCACTGAGCAGATAGGAGTGCAGGGTGGGTAAGCATGCTGACCGCGGCATCCATGGTACAGGAAGTTGTCCAAGTGGGAGGAGCAAAGGGGAATGTAGTGATGCTAGGGGAGAGAGTAGTGAGGAGGATTGACAGTGTTCTTTGTAACAATGAGCCAGAATCCAGATGGCTGTGTTTATCTGCCCAGTGTCAGAGACATTTGCTCCTCTGATCCTTTTGTCCTTACAATTCCTTGGCCAGCCCCTGAGACCCACCATTTTCCCTAGATTCAACTAGATCTGCCCTCGTAACCCCTCAACTTTCCAATGGATCTTAAGGGGAAGACAGCTTCCTCACTTAGACTGGAAGGCCCCTCCATTGGCAATGACAGGTCCCTCATTCTGCATTTCCTGACTGTTCTTCCCCCTCTAACAGACACAAAAATGCCCCAGGCCCTTCCTGCTACTCACATCCACAGCCTGATCTCACCCCTCCCCTCTCTCCCCAAAGACCTCAGACCCCTATAGATGCTCCTATCCCAGCCCCCATCCCCCTCACTCCCAAATTGCCCTTGTCCCTTTCCGACCCTCCATCCAAGACGGCAGCTCTCTCTCCACAGCTTTTCACAAAAACAACTGCTCACCTCCGAACCAAAGGGACAAACTCGAAAGGTGCACGTCGCCTTTAACCAGCTGTGAACCAGGAGGCAAGATTCTCTCGTGTGTCTCTGACTCAATCTGGAAGCTGGGTCTTCACCTGAGAAAGTTTTAAGATAACGGTCGTAACTTGTGACCTCCCCAGTGGTGAGTTTTGTGGAGAGGGCGGGGGGACGTATAATCAGGTTAGAAGATGGTGGGTGGGCACCCCATTGCCTTCCCCACCTCCACTCCGATTAAGTCCATGGAGGGAAGTCCCGTGAGGGGCCTTCCTGCCCCACTGCCCAATTGAGGCCCTTAAGTGGCCAATGAACACCCAGTTTAAGGGCCTGATCCCTTTGTCACTGGTTCGAACCCAACGGCAAGTGAGAGACTCACCGTGAGGGCAGCCTGATGAGCAAACCTGTACAGCCTCTGATTGGTCAGCAGCTGGTGGGACTTCTACCCCGGGGTCCTTGATCCTGAGGAAAGGGCCAGTGCTGCCCAGTTAAGTGCCTGAGTGGCAGATGACATAAGAACATAAGAAATAGGAGCAGGAGTAGGCCATCCAGCCCCTCGAGCCTGCCCCGCCATTCAATAAGATCATGGCTGATCTGAAAGTAGTTCAGTTTCACTTACCCGCTTTCTCCCCATAACCCTTAATCCCCTTATTGATTAAAAATCTATCTACCTGTGTCTTAAACACATTTAATAAGGTAGCCTCCACTGCTTCATTGGGCAGAGAATTCCAAAGATTCATTACCCTCTGGGAGAAGAAGTTCCTCAACTCTGTTCTAAATTGACTCCCCCGTATTTTGAGGCTGTGCCCTCTAGTTCTTGTTTCCATTCTAAGTGGAAATAACCTCTCTGCTTTTACCCTGTCTAGCCCCTTCATTATCTTATATGTCTCTATAAGATCTCCCCTCAACCTTCTAAACTCCAATGAGTACAGACCCAATCTACTCAATCTCTCCTCATAAAGCTAACCCCCTCATCTCCAGAATCAACCTGGTGAACCTTCTCTGTACTCTCTCCAAAGCTAATCTTCCTTAAATAAGGCACTGGCCTTTCCAGGAAGAGGCCCCTTCTGGCTCGCCACACCCATCTCACCTCCAGAAGATCCCGGCCAATGAATATTCATCAGATGTAAATGTATTGAAAGTTGGAAGACACCACTGGATATTGTATGGCCTGGCCATCCACTGCTACATTAGTCTCCATCTCTCAGCCTGCTGAGATTTCAGCTCCTGCCTTATTAGATCATTCCCTCCCACTGTGGTTCCGACTCTTCCAGACCCTATTAAATACACCCTTGGCGTTGAGTCAATCCAAGGTAATTTCTTGTACCCTAGCAGTTTAATAAGCTGCGTCAGACTGCAGATTGCAAGCTATTAGAAGCAGATTTGCTGTATGATTTTGGCAGGGTCTCTGTGGAACAGCTTTCCTCTGGTACTTACAGCAGGACTTGACGATAATGAGACTGGAACTCAGCACATTTTCTAATACAGTTCATTCTCACATTGCATATGCAGTATAAATAAGAAACAAAGGAAGATAAGGACAAGAATAAGGCCATTCAGCCCGTCTAACCTGCTCCAGCATTCAATTACAACGTGGCGGACCTCCACCTTAACTCTTAAGCATCATTTTTATGGTTTCACCTGGCTAGGGGAATGAAGTTATTTAGAATCTGTGACCCAGAAGAGCAAACTCGACTAAAATGGTTAGGAATGCGTAACCTTCCTGGATGACTCCTAAGGTCAATGTAGAATACAAGTGTAAGATTATTAAGAGTAAGATTTAAAATGGAAGACATCTAAGTATCCAAAGTCAAAAGATAGGGACTGTGGTAAGAAAATGCCAAGGAAGATCGTTTACAAAGATAAATAGATGCAAACTCAAATAAGGAGGAATTTTCTGATAGCACCCAGGACTTGCACGGGGGATTCATTAATTAGCATTCCAGAAAGATTCATTAAATACCATCTCCCTGGGGATTGGTAATTAACCAACCAGCTGGAACTCGTATACAGAGCCCTGTGTGAAGCAGACCCCTGAGTGGGTCCATTATCTTTTAGTTCGGGTTGGGATCTGTTGTGTTCGGCACAGGCTTGTGGATTTTAATTTGTGCGATGAAAGCACTGTTCCTTCACAGCTGACTCCTGACGTTATTATAAATCTCTTCTCTCAGAGGGTTGCTAGTGTCTGAGGTTCCCTTCCCCAGCGAGCAGTGGAGACTGAGTCACGTAATAAATTCAAGGCTGAGATCGGCAGATTTTTGAATGACGAAGGAGGCGAGGGTTATGGCGGGGGTCGGGGGGGAGGGATAGAGAGGAAGGCGGAGCTGGGACCAGAATCAGGTCAAGGTGACCATCAGAGCAGGCTTGTGAGGCCGAATGGTCTGCTCCATCCTTGTATTCTTCAACAGAAATATTCCCATAAGTTCCGTAAGATTTGAAAATAACAAGCAGCAACAAAGGTTGGCCCGAAAGGTTGATGGCAAAGACAACCAGAGAAATTGGAGAAGTTTTGTCAGTTATGTGAAGCATCAAAGATCTGTCAAAGATTGTACAAGACCACCAAAAGATGTCCAAGGACAATTACAAAAGATTCGCTGGGTAATGTCGAAAATATTACATTCGTACTTTGTATCGGTTTTCACTCGCCAAGATAATGCTCGATAATTAGAATGTGAAAGGGACATTCGGGGCGGCACGGTAGCACAGTGGTTAGCACTGCTGCTTCACAGCTCCAGGGTCCTGGGTTCGATTCCCGGCGCAGGTCACTGTCCGTGTGGAGTTTGCACATTCTCCCAGTGTCTGTGCGGGTTTCCTCCGGGTGCTCCGGTTTCCTCCCACAGTCCAAAGATGTGCGGGTTAGGTTGATTGGCCATGCTAAGAAACTGCCCCTTAGTGCCCAGGGATGTGTAGGTTAGAGGGATTAGTGGGTATAATATGTAGGGATATGGGGATAGGGCCTGGGTGGGATTGTGTTCAATGCAGGATGGGCCGAAGGGCCTCTTTCTGCACCGTAGGGTTCTATGATGACATTGTTTTACATTGAATTAGAAACTTAGAACGGACCCAGCAGCACCAGCTCGACAGGGATTGGGGTACCCTCATCTGCCATTAAAAAATGTACGTCCCCACTTCACAGATAAGGGGACGCAATACACAAAAGGGTAATGTCCCCTCCCCCATGGATTAGGCACTTCCCAACATGCACAAGGGCAGCTTTCCCCCAATACAACTCTCCAGAGAGCCCTGGGCACTATGGCAGAAGGCAATGCCAGGGCATTCTCTGGCCAAGCCCCTCTCCTCCCCTGGGCTATACTTACCTGTGCACCCACACGGGTTCCTGTTTCTGGTTCACATTTTGCAAACGCAGTTGTAAACCTCGCCGATATGGCATTATGCCAGCGAGGAGGGGAGTTTCAAGTATGTGTGTGGGGAGGGCATAGGTTGGGGCATATGGTGGGCACCCCTTTAATTATAACTTATTGAACTGGGGTTCCCGGTGTTCCTGGGCTCGAACATTGTTACGTCACCAGCACTTGTTTCTATCCCTGCACGGCAAAAAAGTAAAATTTATTCATTCGTCACAAGTAAAGCTTACATTAACACTGCAATGAAGCTACTGTGAAATTCCCCTAGTCGCCGCACCCCGGCACCTGTTCGGCTCAATGTATCTAACCAGCACGTCTTTCAGACTGTGGGAAGAAACCCGAGCACCCGTAGGAAACCCACCCAGACACGGGGCAAATGTGCAAACTCCACACAAACAGTAACCCAAGCTAGAAATCGAACCAGGGTCCCTGGCGCTGTGAGGCAGCAATGCTAACCACTGTGCCACCATGCTGCCCGGGGAATGGAGAATTGGGTGGAGGGCGGATGGTAACTCCCTGAAGACACTGCAACTGGTGGGGGTGGGAGTGGGGGTGAGCTGAGGTGGGGTAATGACATGATTGGTGAAGTGAAACACTCGAAGTTGAGCGAGAGGGTGGGTGTAGTAGCTGGAGATGGGTGTGGCAGAGAGTATGTAGCTGTTCAGATCACATTTAGATTTTCTTGAGGCTCATGTTTGGAGTATCTCTCCTCCCCACGCCTCCTCCCCATTGCTCAGTAGTTACAGCACTAAGAGGAGGTGTATATTAATGCATCTCCGTTCTAGCAGCCAACCCATAGAACTAGAGCCCACCCATGCCACCCTGCCAGCTTCCTGTGATGCCACGTCTGCTCATCTCTCCTGGAATGTGTAAAGCCAGAGTTAGCAACCCTGAAACGAGGCCATGAGTTACAAATAATTGCAGTCTTTGATGAAGTTACAAAGATCAAAGAGAATTACAGCACAGGAACAGGCCCTTCGGCTCTCCAAGCCTGCACTGACCATGCTGCCCGACTGAACTAAAACCCCCTACTCTTCCGGGGATCAAAAAATCAAAACTTGGTGGACGAGGGAAAGCCAGTTTAGGTTGGGTATGCAAGAGGTTTCTCTACAATATTGGTCTGAATGCTAACATTGAGTTGGGTTAGTGAGTGGGTGGCAGGCTGTAGGAAAAGAGTAGCAATGATTGAATTGGGAGGTATTTGCAGTCTAGTAACAGGGCTATCTCACAGGGATGGGTGCTGGGGCTGCTGTTCTTTACACTTATTAATAATCTGGAGATAGGTGTTGGGTCACAATAGATAAATTTACAGATGATACTAAGATCTGTGTGAATATAAAGATATTAGTGTGTTGGGAGATTACACGCGTGATGGGCTATGGTTGAGTGGCGGAGAAGTGGAAAATGTCATTCAATCCGGAAAAGTGTGAGGTTGGGAAGGGCAAACAAAGCAAGGGAATATTCAATAAACGGGAAGATATTGACAGGGGCTGAGAGCGGCACAGTGGCACAGTTGTTAGCACTGCTGCCTCACAGCACCAGGGACCCAGGTTCGATTCCCGGCTCGGGTCACTGCCTGTGTGGAGTTTGCACATTCTCCCCGTGTCTGTGTGGGTTTGCTCCGGGTGCTCCGGTTTCCTTCCACAGCCCAAAGATGTGGGGTTAGGTGGATTGGCCATGTTAAATTGCCCCTTAGTGTCAGGGGGACTAGCTGGGGTAAATAATGGGGTTACAGGGATAGGACCTGAGTAGGGTTGTAGTCGGTGCAGACTCGATGGGCCGAGTGGCCTCCTGCATTGTAGGGTTTCTATGATCTATGAAGTGACAGACTATGGAATGCATGACCACAGGTCCCTGAAGGTGGCAGGACAAGTGGACAAGGTGATCGAATAGCCCCATAGAATGCTTTCCTTTATTGGACACAAAAGCAGGGATGTAATGACTTAGAACCCTACAGTGCAGAAAGAGGCCCTTCGGCCCATCGAGTCTGCACTAACCACAATCCCACCCAGGCCCTACCCGCATATCCTTAAATATTATACCCGCTAATCCCTCTAACCTACACATCTCGGGACACTAAGGGGCAATTTCTTAGCATGGCCAATCAACCTAACCCCGCACATCTTTGGACTGTGGGAGGAAACCGGAGTACCCTGAGGAAACCCACGCAGACACGAGGAGAATGTGCAAACTCCATACAGACAGTGACCCGAGCCAGGAATCGAATCCAGGTCCCTGGAGCTGTGAGGCAGCAGTGCTAACCACTGTGCTACTGTGCCACCCAGATGCTGGAACTAATTGACATTTACAAAATTACAAAGGACCTAAATAAGGTTGTTAGGAAGTCTGTTTTTCCCCAAGCAGAGGGGTTATTTCCCAGGAAACGTTGATTTAGGGTGCTTGGCAGAAGGATTAGAGGGGACGTGAGGAGAAACTTCGCCCAGAGGGTGGTGGGCGTCTGGAATTCACTGCCTGGATTGGTGGTTCAAGCTGGAACACTCAATTCATTTAAAAGATACCTGGGTTTGGGGTGACACTAATGCCTCACAGCACCAGGGACCCAATTCCAGCCTTGGGTCACTGTCTGAGTGGAGTCTGCACATTCTCCCCGTGTCTGCGTGGGTTTCCCCCGGGTGCTCCGGTTTCCTCCCACAGTCCAAAGATATGCAAGTTAGGTGGATTGGTCATGCTAAATTGCTGCTTGTTAGGGGGACGAGCAGGGTAAATATATGGGGCGAAGGGGATAGAGCCTGAGTGTGATTATTATTGGTGCAGGTTCGATGGGCAGAATGGCCTCCTTCTGCACTGTAGGGATTTTATGATTTGTAGCTGGAAGTGCTGGAACCTGTGAGGCTACAGACTCGGTGCTGGAAAGGGGGATTAAAATGTGTGGCTAGTTTCTATTTTCTCAGACACAATGGGCTGAATGACCTTTTTCTGTGCTGTAACTTTTCTATGATTCTAGGATTTTTTAAAATATGTTTTTATTGAAGATTTTTCATTTTTTACAAACAATGCAACAAGCTCCTAAAGATTAGTACAGCGCAGCAAGATCATTTTCAAACATGTAGGAATAGACAGTAAAAAATAGCACCAACAGTGTTGCTTCAGATTACTCATCGTCTCCAGTGCTATCCAGCAGACAATCAATGAATTATATGGCACTCTCATAGAGAGTAAAACTCCAGAACAGACTTGTCCGGTCGCTGAGGGACATACCAATCGGGGTGGCACAGTGGTTAGTGCTGCTGCCTCACAGAGACAGAGGCCTGGGTTCAATTCCCGGCTTGAGTGGAGTTTGCATGTTCTCCCCATGTCTGTGTGGGTTTCCTCCGGGTGCTCCTGTTTCCTCCCACAGTCCGAAAGACATACAGGTTAAATACAGTGGCCGTGCTAAATTCTCCCTCAGTGTACCCGAACAGGCGCCGGAGCGTGGCAACTAGGAGATTTTGACAGTAACTTCGTTGCAGTGTTAATGTAAGCCTACTTGTCACACTAATAAATAAACTAAAAAATGGATTGGTGCAACTGCTTGTTGGATGTTCCTCAAATTCCTATAGGAAGTGTTTGATTCAGTTATCCATTATGAAAACAATTGTGTGAAAAGTATCATTAGTATATTTTCAGTGTTAATCTTTGATTATGGTATTAGTGTTTTGCTGTCTGATTGCTTTGGCGGGAATAACTGTGGTTATTCTGCTTTCCAGAGTGCGGAGACTTTTGGCTCCATGCTGGAACTGTCCTGGAAAGGGACAAAAGATATTGACCTTGGCAATGGACAAACACGCAAATTCCTTCAAGATGGTGATGAGGTCACCTTGACAGGTAATCGATTCAAATAAAATGACATTGCTTCTTGTACGTGTAACTGAATGAGCAGCTCCTTACCCTGCACAGATTCTCTGGGCTTGCCTGTCCAGGTGGGGTATGTACCAAATACAGAGAGAGAACAGACCCCGGGTCCATTTTCCACTGAGGTATAAGTCAATAAAATAAAAGGAAAATATTGTGGATACTGGAAACCTGCAAAAGAAATCAGCGAGTGCTGGAAACACTCAGCTGGTCAGACAGGATATGACCATTCTTCAGACGTGTTAATATAAGAACATAAGAAATAGGAGCAGGAGTAGGCTATCTAGCCCTTCGAGTCTGCCCCACCATTCAATAAGATCATGGCTGATCTGAAGTGGATCAGTTCCACTTTCCCGCTTTCTCCCCATAACCCTTAATTCCCTTGTCTATCAGAAATCTATCTACCCGTGTCTTAAATATATTCAGCGAGGTAGCCTCCACCACTTCAACGGGCAGAGAATTCCAGAGATTCACCACCCTTTGAGTGAATAAGTTCCTCCTCAACTCATCCCATTCATGTATTTATTTAGTTGCCCCTTAAATGCCGCTATTGTACCTGCTCCCACCCCCTCCCCGGGCAGCGCCTTCCAGGCATTCACCACCCTCTGAGTAAAAAACTTGCCTCACCCATCTCCTCTAAACTTTTCTCCACGCACCTTAAACCTCGAGTACTTGACTTTTCTACCCTAGGAAAGAGTATCCGACTATCCACTCTGTCCATGCCACTCAATCTTATAAACCTCTATCAGGTCATCCCTCAACTTCCATCATTCCAGTGAGAACAAAACGAGTTTCTCCAACCTCTCCACATAGCTAATACCCTCCAGACCAGGCGACATCCTGGTAAATCTTTTCTGTACCCTCTCCAAAGCCTCCACATCCTTCTGTAGTGTGGCGACCAGAATTGTGCTCAATATTCTAAATGAGGCCTAACTAAGGTTCTGTATCGCTGCAGCATGACCTGCCAATTTTTATACTCAATGCCCCAATCAATGAAGACGAGCAGGACTTTTTGGCTATCTTATCCACCAGAATCATAGAACCCTACAGTGCAGAAAGACTTGAGTCTGCACCGAACACAATCCCACCCAGGCCCTACCCCCATATCCCTAAATATTATACCCACTAATCTCTCTAACCTACGCATCCCTGGGCACTAAGGGGCAATTTCTTAGCATGGCCAATCAACCTAACCCGCACATCTTTGGACTGTGGGAGGAAACCAGAGCACCCGGAGGAAACCCACGCAGACACGAGGAGAATGTGCACACAGACAGTGACCCGAGCCGGGAATCGAACCCAGGACCCCGGAGCTGTGAAGCAGCAGTGCTAACCCACTGTGCTACCGTGCCGTCCTGCGTTGCCACGTTCAGTGATAGTTAGCAAGAAGAGACAATGGAAACACTGAGAGTGGGTGAGCTGTTGTAGTGAGTGGAAGTAGAGCAACCCGATTTAAGTTCTGGTGGTTTCAATGTCAACAGGACACGGAGGATGGGTTTGCTGCATTTGGGCTGAAAGAGGAACGGATTGAAGCTCGGAAACTGATGTCAGAACTCATGCTCACAGAGCAGACAGGGGGAGGATAAATAGGGCAGGGTGAGGGGGGTGGGTGGGTGCGATAGGTATGAGCTATGATCTAAAGGATGTTTGATTTTTAGCTGCATGCTACACCTCAAAACAATTCTGATGATATTTTACTTTTATTTTAGGTTATTGCCAGGGTAACGGCTATCGTGTAGGCTTTGGGGAATGTACCGGAAAAGTACTTCCGGCAACTCGGATGTAATGCACTGAGTGTTGTTGGCAGTGGGTGGGGAGTCGGGAATTCCATCCCGGTTCTCCTCCAATAATTACTCAGTGGAACGGATTGAAATTAAACGTCCCCCCGCGGTCAAAGTCTCCAATTATAAAGTGAGCTGTAACGACACAGTTCATCTCATTAATCAGTGTGACATCTTTTATTGCCTTTCCGAATGTAACTCAGCTTTCATTATCGTATTGTGGTCAACATTAATTTGCTTGCTGCCGGACTCTCTGTAAAACATTCAAAGACTTTTTCCAGAATTGATTACTACGAAAACAAAGCGTTTTGATAAGGGTTACCATGAAAAGCTCAGTCACCTGCTCATGAATAATTATAGAACACAGAACACTACAGCACAAACAGGCCCTTCAGCCCACAAGTTGCGCCGATCATATCCCTACCTACCAGGCCTATCTATAACCCTCAATCCCATTAAATCCCGTGTACTCATCCAGAAGTCTCTTAAAAGACCCCAGCGAGTTCGCCTCCATCACCGCCAACGGCAGCCGATTCCACTCACTCACCCCCCTCTGAGTGAAAAACTTACCCCTGACATCACGACAGCTCAGTGACTATCGCTGATTGCTGTGCAGATACGTGGATTTGGGTCGGTGTCTGTGGGAGTTTGCGCATTCTCCCCGTGCTTGCGTGGGTTTTCTCCGGGTGCTCCGGTTTCCTCCCACACCCCAAAGATGTGCTGTTAGGCTGATTGGTGGTAATAAATTGTCCCTCAATGTGGATGGCCATAAAACAATAGATAGGGGTCACGGGTGGGAGGGGGGTTACTGGTAATGTTAAAATGGCGGCGTGGGCTCGTTGGGCCGAAGGGCCTGTTTCCCGGGCTGTTTTTGTTCTTTGTTCTTTGTATTTCCTCTGTATCTGCTCCCCAGCACCTTATAATAATGAAAGATCTGCATTTATATAGCACCTTTCAAGACCCCAGGCAATCCCAAAACATTTGACAGTTTACAGAGTAGTTTTGTAGGTCAGTCACAGGTGCATCACACACTTTGTGCAAAGCTCCAGTGAATATCAATGACCAGCTAAGCTGTTTTTGTGAAGTTGATAGTGGGATGAATATTGGCCAAGATATGGGAGGGATTCCTCGCTGGGCCTGTTTAATGCATCTTCCAAAATCCATAAATAAGTTAAATTTTGCTGGGATTTGTTAATTACAGGATCTACACCCAGAATTTTTGTGTTCTTTTTAAATTATTTGCCGAAGAAGGCATGAAGACATCTGTAACCCAGTAACCTTTCCAAAAACAAGCCAGCTAAAAGCAAGCCCAAGAGCGCTAGCTTAGAACTGTAAAATCCCTGCAGTGCAGAAGGATGCCATTCAGCCCATCAAGTCTGTACTATGTCCTTTACAGAGCATCTCATTCAGGCCCTAAGTCCCTGTGACCGCTAATCTCCCTAACCTACACATTTTGGGACACTAAGGCACAATCAACCTAACCCGCACATCTTTGGACTTTGGGAGTAAACCGGAGCACCCAGAGGAAAACCCATGCAGACACGAGGAGAATGTGTAAACTCCACACAGACAAGGTTGGAATTGAACCCACGTCCCTGGCGCTGTAAGGCAGCAGTGCTAACCATTGTGCCACCATACTGCCCATTGTATCAATGATAGTTGAAAGGATAGAGTGTAATATATCCAATTTGCTGACAATACAATGCTAGATGGGATAGTGAGTTATGAGGAGAACTCAAGGAGACTGAAAATGGTTGAATAAATGGCTAAGGAAATTAATGTACCCATTTTTCCACCATATGTGTCTGTTGAACATTTCAAAGCATTCCATTTTATAGTTATTTTGAAACATAATCACCATCGTAATGTATGAAACACAGCAAAGTGATTATGATCAGGTAATCTCTTTTCTGTGATTAGCGAGGGATAATGTCCCTTCTCTTTATCACAAAGTGATGTAAGGAATACATAGGGGCAGATGGGACCTTGGTTTAATGTTTCATAGCGAAAGACAGGCACCTCCAGCACTGCAGCACTCCCTCAGTGCTGCATTGCAAAGTCAGCATCGCAATTTACACTCAAGTTCTGACGTGGGACTTGAACCTGCAACTTTGTGACTTTGACGCAAGACCAACTGAGCCATGGCTAACATTATAAAGCTGGCAATACCTGTCTCTGAGGTGGGGTGAGGGGGGTTACAACAATGACCACCAGAATCTGATACCTTGCCTGAACTAGGGTCGTACTCACCGAGGTGTGTGTCTCTGTGGCGGAGGGTGTGGGTGATCGCTGTGAAGCATCTACAGGTACACCTTTTCCCTCCTCCCCAATGTCCTTGGTGCTGTCTGGGCTGGAGGAACTGCTGGACAAGGTCTCCTCTTAATCCCTTGCCGTCTTCCTTTGGTACCTGTAGGTGAGAGAGGACAGAGTGAGTGAACGTATGAACTGCTTCCAACATGGAGGAAACCCTTGGATTTCTGTGTGACTGCATCCCGCAGGATGCTGACTGGATGAAGGCCACTCTTTGACCTGTCCATCATGCTCAGACTGGTTCCCGGTCACCTCCTGCCTGCACCTCAAAGTCGCTGAGGTTCTTCAGTTCAGGCTCCTGCCCCATCCCCTCTCTCTCCCTCTCTCCTGTTTAGCTGATGAGGTTGCTGAGAGAAGATGAGGTTGGGAGTTATTGGAATTGTTATCGTTCTCATGCTTCCAGTCTGACAAATAACCCACTGGATTGTGGGCCATCTGATTGGAGTACTGCAGGTTGTCCACAATGATTTTGGGGTGGCCCCTCCACAGCAGTGAGCCACTCAGATAGAGGGATACAGCTCACCCAGGTTTGTCTGTACTGGTGCGTCCAATGCCTAACCCCACCCCCCACACTGTTCTGTTCCCAAGTACAGACTCTGACACCTTCTTCAACTTTCAACCATTGCAACAACTTTTTCTGTTTCAGTGTTGATGACACAAACCTTGAAGAGCAGGTTCGAGATATAAATTAAACATCAACTAAATAACAAATATAGACGAGCAACTTCACTACTAAGCACATACAACATTACAGTGCAGTACAGGCCCTTTGGCCCTCGATGTTGCGCCGACCAGTGGAACCAATCTAATGACCCTCTAACCTAAACTATTCCAATGTTATCCTTATCAATGGATCAATTCCAGATATGTGCTCTCAATAGGCAGCTTCATGACATGTCCTATTGGAAATTCTGGCGTGGACTATCTAAGATTTCCAACATAAATAACAGTCAGCGCATGCCAAAACCTTCAATCCCTGCTGAGTGGGCATGGCTTCCTACTTGGAAGACAAAGCCTGAAAATTGTTTCTAGATTGTATTGTGAAAACAGAAAGTTTGCTTGGTGGTTTAATTAATCTTTTTCGTATCTTCCGTTTCTTGTAATGATAAATTGTGTATTTAGGGAGACTTTCTGATTATCCCAACGCACATGACTATCATTGATTCTGGGGAGAAATTTTATCAAAAAATGGCAGAGGAGAAAAACATGCTAGTTTTCTCTTAGATCTTACCACATTCTAACACATATGTCTATCCACTGACCATTTGAACGCCCTTAAAGTTGGCGAGTCCACAACTGCTGCAGGCAGGGCATTCCACGCCCTTACTACCCTCTGAGTAAAGAACCTACCTCTGACATCCGTCCTATAATTATCACCCCTTAATTTAAAGCTACGTCCCCTTGTGTTAGCCATCACCATCTGAGGAAAAAGGCTCTCACTGTCCACTCTATCTAATCCTCTGATCATCTTGTATGCCTCAATTAGGTCACCTCTTAACCTTCTTCTCTGTAACAAAAACAACCTCAAGTCCCTCAGCCTTTCCTCACAATCCAGTAAAACCTCCTGCTAGAAAAACAGTAAAAAAGCTCGATATATTTGATGGGATAACGAAAGGTTCTCAGTGCATTCCCACAGGCAGGAGAGAGGTGGTGACCCTATGGACACTAGTTTCCCCTTTTTCCCAAGAATAGCAAGGAGTTTTGCAATAACAATGGTAATTGTTATTACCAGGAAGTCATAGAGGTTTACAGCATGGAAACAGGCCCTTCAGCCCAACTTGTCCATGCTGCCCTTTATTTTAACCCCTAAGCTATTCCCAATTGCCCGCATTTGGCCCATATCCCTCTATACCTATTGTACCCATGTAACTATCTAAATGATTTTTAGAAGACAAAATTGTACCCGCCTCTACTACTGCCTCTGGCAGCTTGTTCCAGACACTCACCACCCTCTGTGTGAAAAAAATACCTCTCTGGACACTTTTGTATCTCTCCCCTCTCATCTTAAACATATGCCCTCTAGTTTTAGATTCCCCTACCTTTGGGAAAGGATATTGACTTTCTAGCTGATCTATGCTTGTCATTATTTTATAGATCTCTATAAAATCACCCCTCAGCCTCCTACGCTCCAGAGAAAAAAGTCCCACTCTATCCAGTCTCTCCTTATAACTCAATCCATCAAGTCCCGGTAGCATCCTAGTAAATCTCTTCTGCACTCCTTCTAGTTTAATAATATCCCTACTATAATAGGATGACCAGAACTGTACACAGTATTCCAAGTGTGGCCTTACCAATGTCTTGTACAACTTCAACAAGACGTCCCAACTCCTGTATTCAATGTTCTGACCAATGAAACCAAGCATGCCAAATGCCTCCTTCATCACTCTGTCCACTGCTTTCAAGGAACTATGAACCTGTACCCCTAGATCTCTTTGTTCTGTAACTCCCCCAACACCCTACTGAGTAAGTCCTGTCCTGGTTCAATCTACCAAAATGCATCACCTCGCATTTATTGATATTAAATTTCATCTGCCATTTATCAGCCCACTGGCCCAATTGATCAAGATCCCATTGCAATCCAAGATAACCTTCTTCAATGTCCAATATGCCACCAATCTTGGTGTCATCTGCAGATTTACTAACCATGCCTCCTATATTCTCATCCAAATCATTAATATAAATGATAAATAACAATGGACCCAGCACCGATCCCTGAGGCACACCGCTGGTCACAGGTCTCCAGTTTGAAAAACAACCCTCTACAGCCAACCTCTGGCTTCTATCATCAAGCCAGTTTTTTTATCCATTTAGCTACCTCACCTTGGATCCTGTGAGATTTAACCTTATGCAACAACCTAACTTGTCAAAGACCTTGTTAAAGTCCATGAAGACAACATCAACTGCACTGTCCTCATCTACCTTCTTGGTTACCCTTTCAAAAAACTCAAATCAATGAGACATGATTTTCCACTCACAAAGACATGCTGACGGTCCCTAGTCAATATTTGCAACTCTAAATGCCTGTAGATCCCGTTTTTCAAAATACTGTCCAACAATTTACCCACCACAGATATGAGGCTCACTGGCCTGTAGTTCCCAGGCCCTTTTTAAACATTTGCCACCTTCCGATCTTCAGGCACCTCACCTGTGACTATCTATGATTCAAATATCTCTGCTAGGGCATCTGCAATTTCCTCCCTAGCCTCCCACAATGTCCTGGGATATACTTCATCAGGTCCCGGGGATTTATCTACCTTGATGCGCTTCCAGACTTCCAGCACCTCCTTCTCTGTAATATGTACACCCCTCAAGACATCACTGTTTATTTCCCCGAGTTCCCTAACGTCCGTGCTTTTTTCAACAGTAAATACTGATGAGAAATGGATCTCACCCATCTCTTGTGGACCTGCATATAGATGATCTTGTTGATCCTTAAGAGGCCCTACTCTCTCTCTTGTTACTCTTTTGGCTTTTATGTATTTGTAGAAGCTCTCTGGATTCTCCTTTGTCTTATCTGCCAAAGCAAACTCATGTATCTTTTTTACCCTCCTGATTGCTCTCTTGACTCTACTCCTCTTCAAGGGATTCACTTGATCCCAGCTGCCTACGCATGTCATGTGCCTCCTTCTTCTTCTTGACCAGGGCCTCAATATCCCGAGTCATCCAGGGTTCCCTACTCTGCCAGCCTTGTCCTTCACTCTAAGAGGAATTTGCTTACTCTGAACTCTGGTTAACATACTTTTGTAACCTCTCACTTACCAGAATTCCCAATAAATGTTCACAAACCAGGTGCAAAATGCTTTGGCTCATTTCTTGCTTGCAAATGCCATGAGCCTCTATTCTAACACTGTGAAAGGTGACTGCAGAGTCTGCCACTCATGGGGCAGCACAGGGGAACGCATCTCTTAAAACAGAGGAGCTCCTGGAAGAATCAAATCCTGGAATCTACCTTGAAATATTGGTCAATATTTGTTGCGAGGAGGGCAAGCAGTTTTGTCCCGTCATGTGAACGTTGTAAATAGTCTTTTAAAGAACATATTATAATTCAGGTCAGAAACTCCGAAGTGTTTTATGAAGTCCAGCTGGATCATATGTTTTGCAATTTGAATGTGGCTAGGATAAACATGAGATGTTTCACTTCAGCTATGATTCAAGTGACCCACTAGGGAGCTTTTACCAGCTATATTTAAGAATACAGTTAACATGTATAGAAATAAAATAACTTTTACCAATTACAAACAGAAAAAATTATCATGATATTGTATAACCCTTATCAGGTATGCAAAGTGTTCCAATTAAACAAACCTCCCTATTCAAAATCCTTGCCATATGTTTAGCACAGAAAATACAAATGCTCGTGTGATGCTGGAACTCAGTCCTTTGATTGGAGAATTGAAACTTTGACTTTCCAGCCTTGTAACTTCTAGCAGCCCTCTGGATATACACCCAGAACAGCTTCAAGCCAGAACAGCTTCCCAAAACACCAAGGAGAGAGAGAGACTCTAGGCAAGCTAACCATCATAACATAAGAACATAAGAAATAGGAGCAGGAGTAGGCCATCTAGCCCTTCAAGCCCGCCCCGCCATTCAATAAGATCATGGCTGATCTGCCGTGGCTCTGTTCCACATTCCCGCCCTCTCCCCATGACCCTTAATCCCCTCGCTTATCAAAAACCCATCAACCCGCGTCTTAAAAATATTTAGCGAGGCAGCCTCCACCACCTCAACGGGCAGAGAATTCCAGAGATTCACCACCCTTTGAGTGAAGAAGTTCCTCCTCAACTCCGTTCTAAACCGTCCCCCCTTTATCTTGAGGCTGTGCCCCCTAGTCCTACTGTCCTTTCTGAGTGGGAAGAGCCTCTGCACCTCTATCCTATCCATCCCATTCATCATCTTATATGTCTCAATGAGATCTCCCCTCATTCTTCTAAACTCTAACGAGTACAAGCCTAGTTTATTCAGCCTCTCCTCATAGTTCAACCCCCTCAACTCCGGTATCAGCCTAGTTGACCTCCTCTGCACTCCCTCCAAGGCCAAAATATTCTTGCGTGAGTGCGGCGACCAAAACTGCACACAGTACTCCAGCTGCGGCCTCACCAATGCCCTATATCAGATATTCCATTCCAGGAAGGCCAGGGGACTTTCCAGCTAATAGTAGAATCTATAGCATCAGACAGAGAGAGGGAGAAAAGCTGCCAACCAGGACAGCTTCAGATTCTAAAACCAAAACTGAAAGAAAGGTCCTTGAATTCTTGTGACTTTGACTTGTCAGTCAATGCTTTCTTTCACAATGCAGAATCATAAAAGATCCCAGGAATGATCTGAGGCCCAGAGTAAAAATAAACAAAATCCCATTTAAACCATTGAAGTAGCAATAAATAGATTTCTAATCAGGCAGCCCAGAGAAATGAAATCAAAAGACCTGCTTTCAACTACAGAGAACATGATTTAAAAGAACACTTCTTAAAGGTACACTAATGTCACAAACACAATGAACATATTTCTTCAAAATTTCTTCTTTAAACACCAAAACTGTTAGTGTTGGCTATAGGTACACCCCCAAATACAGTTGTGATATTGGAAATGGCAGAAAATTAGAGATGCATGTGATAAAGGAACATTTGTAATTATGGGTGACATTAATCTGCATATAGATTGGGCAAATCAAATTACTAAGAATACCATAGAGCAGAAATTCATGGGATTCTGGGCCAATTTTTGAGGAACCAACCAGAGAACAGGTTAACCCAGACTGGGTATTGTATAATAAGAAAGGGATAATTAATTGGCAGTCTAATTGTGCGAGGCTCCTTGGGGATGAGCAACCATAATATGATAGAATTCTTCATCAAGAGGGAGAGTGATGTCGTTGATTCAACATAGTTGATTCTGAGACTAGAGTCCCGAATCCAACTAAAGTAAACTACAATGGTATGAGGCCTGGGTTGGCTATGATGGATTAAGGGACATTACTTAAAGTGGATAGGCAATGGCAAACATTCAAAGAGTGCACGAGTGAACTGTAACAATTGTTCACCCCTGTCTGGCACAAAAATAAAATGGGAACAGTGGCCAAACTGTGGCTTACAAGGGAAATTAGAGAGTATTAGATTCAAGGAAGAGACAGAGAAATTGGCCAGAAAGAACAGCAGACCTGAGGAATGGGAGCAGTTTAGAATTCAGTAAAGGAGGTCCAAGGAATTGATTTGAGAAGGGGAAAAATAGAGTACGAAAGTAAGCTTGCAGGGAACATAAAAATGGACTAAACAGAACGGCACAGTGGCACAGTGGTTAGCACTGCTGCCTCACAATGCCAGGGACCCAGGTTTGATTCCCGGTTCAGGTCACTGCCTGTGAATCTACTGCCTGTAGGTCCTCCCCATGTCTGCGTGGGTTTCCTCTGGGTGCTCCAGTTTCCCCCAACAATTTGAAAGATGCGCTGGTTAGGGTGCATCGGCCGTGCTAAATTCTCCTTCAGTGTACCCGAACAGGCACTGGAGTGTGGCAATTAGGGGATTTTCACAGTAACTTCATTGCAATGTTAATGTAAGCCTACTTGTGACACTAACCAATAATCTAAAACATTATTTCAAGGTAAATGGTAGGACACTGAAGAGTGCAGTAGAACAGAGGGATCTGGGAATACAGATACATAATTCCCTAAAAGTGGCGTCACAGGTAGATAGGGTCGTAAAGAGCGCTTTTGGAACATTGGCCTTAATAAATCAAAGTATTGAGTATAAGAGTTGGAATGTTATGGTGAAGTTGTATAAGGCATTGGTGAGGCTGAATTTAGAGTGTTGTGTGCAGTTTTGGTCACCTAATTACAGGAAGGATATTAATAAGATTGAAAGAGTGCAGAGAAGGTTCACAAGGATGTTGCCAGGACTTGAGAAGCTGAGTTACAGAGAGAGATTGAATAGGTTAGGACTTTATTCCCTGGAGTGTAGAAGAATGAGGGGAGATTTGATAGAGGTGTATAAGATTTTGATGGGTATAGATAGAGTGAATGCAAGCAGGCTTTTTCCACTGAGGCTAGGGGAGAAAAAAACCAGAGGGCGTGGGTTAAGGGTGAAAGGGGAAAAGTTTAAAGGGAATATTAGGCGGGGGATTCTTCACACAGAGAGTGGTGGGAGTGTGGAATGAGCTGCCGGATAAAGTGGTAAATGCGGGGTCACTTTTAACATTTAAGAAAAACTTGGATGGTACATGGATGAGAGGGGTGTGGAGGGATATGGTCCGGGTGCAGGTCAGTGGGACTAGGCAGAAAAATGGTTCAGCACAGACAAGAAGGGCCAAGAGGCCTGTTTCTAGGCTGTAATGTTCTTTGGTTCTAAAACAAAACTAAAACTGTCTATAGCTTCATAAAGAGAAAAAGATTGGTAAAGATAAATGTCGACCTCTTACAATCAGAAACAGGGGGATTTATAACGGGAACAAAAACCAAATACATACTTTGGTTCTGTCTTCACAAAGAGGACACAAATAGTGTACAGAAATGCTGGGGAGTACTGGGTTTATTGAGAGGAAGGAATTAAAGGAAATCTGTATTAGTAGGGACATGGTGTTGGGGAAATTGATGGGATTGAAGCCAATTAAATTTCCAGGGTCTGATAATCTACATCCCAGAGTACTTAAGGAAATGGCTTGAGAAATAGTGCACACATTGGTGGTCATCTTCCAAGAGTCTATAGACTCTGGAGCAGTTCCTGCAGATTGGATGGGAGGTAATAAAACTCCACTATTTAAAAAGGGAGCTAGAGGGAAAACAGAGAATTATAGACCGGTTAGCCTGACGTCAGCAGTGGATAAATGCTAGAATCCATTATAACGGAGCATTTGGAGAACAGGAGGAGGATCAGGCAGAGTCGGTGCGGATTTACAAAAGGGAAATTATGCTTGATAAATCTAATGGAATTCTTCGAGGATGTGACGAGTAGAGTTGATGAGGGGGAGCCAGTGGATGTGGTTTATTTAGACTTTCAGGAGGCTTTCGACATCTAAGAGACGCGTTTAAAATTAAAGCGCATGGGATTGGGGGATAATGGACTGTGATGGTTAGAAAACTGATCGGCAAATAAAAAAACAAATCAGAATAAGCACGTCTTGGGTGACTTTCCCCAGGAAAATCAAGCTGAGGCCAGTGGTCTCCCACTGGGCGTGAGTCACTGGCTGCGGGATTTCCAGCACTGTCAGCTCTGTGCCAGAAATCAGTACGGAGCTGTATAAATTATTCCAGCGATTGTTTATGTATCATCAGCTGACCCGGGACTCAATACTCCAGACCCACTAGAGTCTCTCCCCCCACCCCCCCACCCCCACCCCTCCCTGCCGCTGTCGGAGATGTTTCGCTCCAGTGGGGTTTACAAAATCTCCCCCCATGAGCCTTGCCATTTTGCCCCCCGGGCATTGCCAGCTCCCTCGCTGTAACACTGTGCTCCCTCGCTGTAACACTGCGCTCCCTCGCTGTAACACTGCGCTCCCTCGCTGTAACACTGCGCTCCCTCGCTGTAACACTGCGCTCCCTCGCTGTAACACTGCGCTCCCTCGCTGTAACACTGCGCTCCCTCGCTGTAACACTGCGCTCCCTCGCTGTAACACTGCGCTCCTTTGCTGTAACACTGCGCTCCCTCGCTGTAACACTGTGCTCCCTCGCTGTAACACTGCGCTCCCTTGCTGTAACACTGTGCTCCCTTGCTGTAACACTGCACTCCCTCGCTGCAACACTGCGCTCCCTCGCTGCAACACTGCGCTCCCTCGCTGTAACACTGCGCTCCCTCGCTGCAACACTGCGCTCCCTCGCTGTAACACTGCGCTCCCTTGCTGTAACACTGCGCTCCCTTGCTGTAACACTGCGCTCCCTTGCTGTAACACTGTGCTCCCTTGCTGTAACACTGTGCTCCCTTGCTGTAACACTGTGCTCCTTTGCTGTAACACTGTGCTCCCTTGCTGTAACACTGTGCTCCCTCGCTGTAACACTGCGCTCCCTTGCTGTAACACTGTGCTCCCTTGCTGTAACACTGTGCTACCTTGCTGTAACACTGTGCTCCCTTGCTGTAACACTGTGCTCCCTTGCTGTAACACTGTGCTCCCTTGCTGTAACACTGCGCTCCCTTGCTGTAACACTGCGCTCCCTCGCTGTAACACTGTGCTCCCTTGCTGTAACACTGTGCTCCCTTGCTGTAACACTGTGCTCCCTTGCTGTAACACTGTTCTCCCTTGCTGTAACACTGTGCTCCCTTGCTGTAACACTGCGCTCCCTTGCTGTAACACTGCGCTCCCTCGCTGTAACACTGTGCTCCCTTGCTGTAACACTGTGCTCCCTTGCTGTAACACTGTGCTCCCTTGCTGTAACACTGTTCTCCCTTGCTGTAACACTGTGCTCCCTTGCTGTAACACTGTGCTCCCTTGCTGTAACACTGCGCTCCCTTGCTGTAACACTGCGCTCCCTCGCTGTAACACTGTGCTCCCTTGCTGTAACACTGTGCTCCCTTGCTGTAACACTGTGCTCCCTTGCTGTAACACTGCGCTCCCTTGCTGTAACACTGCGCTCCCTCGCTGTAACACTGTGCTCCCTTGCTGTAACACTGTGCTCCCTTGCTGTAACACTGTGCTCCCTTGCTGTAACACTGTTCTCCCTTGCTGTAACACTGCGCTCCTTTGCTGTAACACTGTGCTTCCTTGCTGTAACACTGCGCTCCCTTGCTGTAACACTGTGCTCCCTTGCTGTAACACTGTTCTCCCTTGCTGTAACACTGCGCTCCCTTGCTGTAACACTGTGCTCCCTTGCTGTAACACTGCGCTCCCTTGCTGTAACACTGTTCTCCCTTGCTGTAACACTGCGCTCCTTTGCTGTAACACTGTGCTTCCTTGCTGTAACACTATGCTCCCTTGCTGTAACACTGCGCTCCCTCGCTGTAACACTGCGCTCCCTTGCTGTAACACTGTTCTCCCTTGCTGTAACACTGCGCTCCCTTGCTGTAACACTGTGCTCCCTTGCTGTAACACTGCGCTCCCTTGCTGTAACACTGTGCTCCTTTGCTGTAACACTGCGCTCCCTTGCTGTAACACTGTGCTCCCTTGCTGTAACACTGTGCTCCCTTGCTGTAACACTGTGCTCCCTTGCTGTAACACTGTGCTCCTTTGCTGTAACACTGTGCTCCTTTGCTGTAACACTGCGCTCCCTCGCTGTAACACTGCGCTCCCTCGCTGTAACACTGTGCTCCCTTGCTGTAACACTGTGCTCCCTTGCTGTAACACTGTGCTACCTTGCTGTAACACTGTGCTCCTTTGCTGTAACACTGTGCTCCTTTGCTGCAACACTGCGCTCCCTGGCTGCAACACTGCGCTCCCTCGCTGTAACACTGTGCTACCTTGCTGTAACACTGTGCTCCTTTGCTGTAACACTGTGCTCCCTTGCTGCAACACTGCGCTCCCTCGCTGTAACACTGCGCTCCCTTGCTGTAACACTGTGCTCCCTCGCTGTAACACTGCGCTCCCTCGCTGAAACACTGCGCTCCCTCGCAGTAACACTGTGCTCCCTTGCTGTAACACTGTACTCCTTTGCTGTAACACTGCGCTCCCTTGCTGTAACACTGCGCTCCCTTGCTGTAACACTGTGCTCCCTCGCTGTAACACTGCGCTCCCTTGCTGTAACACTGTGCTCCCTTGCTGTAACACTGTACTCCTTTGCTGTAACACTGTGCTCCCTCGCTGTAACACTGCGCTCCCTTGCTGTAACACTGTGCTCCCTTGCTGTAACACTGTACTCCTTTGCTGTAACACTGTGCTCCCTTGCTGTAACACTGTGCTCCCTTGCTGTAACACTGTGCTCCCTCGCTGTAACACTGCGCTCCCTTGCTGTAACATTGTGCTCCCTTGCTGTAACACTGTGCTCCCTTGCTGTAACACTGCGCTCCCTTGCTGTAACACTGCGCGCCCTTGCTGTAACACTGCGCTCCCTTGCTGTAACACTGTGCTCCCTTGCTGTAACACTGTGCTCCCTTGCTGTAACACTGCGCTACCTTGCTGTAACACTGTGCTCCTTTGCTGTAACACTGTGCTCCTTTGCTGTAACACTGCGCTCCCTCGCTGTAACACTGCGCTCCCTTGCTGTAACACTGTGCTCCCTTGCTGTAACACTGTGCTCCCTTGCTGTAACACTGCGCTACCTTGCTGTAACACTGTGCTCCTTTGCTGTAACACTGTGCTCCCTTGCTGCAACACTGCGCTCCCTCGCTGTAACACTGTGCTCCCTCGCTGTAACACTGTGCTCCCTTGCTGTAACACTGTGCTCCCTTGCTGTAACACTGCGCTCCCTCGCTGTAACACTGCGCTCCCTCGCTGTTACACTGTGCTCCCTTGCTGTAACACTGTGCTCCCTTGCTGTAACACTGTGCTACCTTGCTGTAACACTGTGCTCCCTCGCTGTAACACTGTGCTCCCTTGCTGTAACACTGTGCTCCCTTGCTGTAACACTGCGCTCCCTCGCTGTAACACTGCGCTCCCTCGCTGTTACACTGTGCTCCCTTGCTGTAACACTGTGCTCCCTTGCTGTAACACTGTGCTACCTTGCTGTAACACTGTGCTCCTTTGCTGTAACACTGTGCTCCTTTGCTGCAACACTGTGCTCCCTTGCTGCAACACTGCGCTCCCTTGCTGTAACACTGTGCTCCCTTGCTGTAACACTGTGCTCCCTTGCTGTAACACTGTGCTCCCTTGCTGTAACACTGTGCTACCTTGCTGTAACACTGTGCTCCTTTGCTGTAACACTGTGCTCCTTTGCTGCAACACTGTGCTCCCTCGCTGCAACACTGTGCTCCCTCGCTGTAACACTGTGCTCCCTTGCTGTAACACTGTGCTCCCTTGCTGTAACACTGCGCTCCCTCGCTGTAACACTGCGCTCCCTCGCTGTTACACTGTGCTCCCTTGCTGTAACACTGTGCTCCCTTGCTGTAACACTGTGCTACCTTGCTGTAACACTGTGCTCCTTTGCTGTAACACTGTGCTCCTTTGCTGCAACACTGTGCTCCCTTGCTGCAACACTGCGCTCCCTTGCTGTAACACTGTGCTCCCTTGCTGTAACACTGTGCTCCCTTGCTGTAACACTGTGCTCCCTTGCTGTAACACTGTGCTACCTTGCTGTAACACTGTGCTCCTTTGCTGTAACACTGTGCTCCTTTGCTGTAACACTGTGCTCCTTTGCTGTAACACTGTGCTCCCTTGCTGTAACACTGCGCTCCCTCGCTGTAACACTGCGCTCCCTCGCTGTAACACTGCGCTCCCTCGCTGTAACACTGCGCTCCCTCGCTGTAACACTGCGCTCCCTCGCTGTAACACTGCGCTCCCTTGCTGTAACACTGCGCTCCCTTGCTGTAACACTGTGCTCCCTTGCTGTAACACTGTGCTACCTTGCTGTAACACTGTGCTCCCTCGCTGTAACACTGTGCTCCCTCGCTGTAACACTGTGCTCCCTTGCTGTAACACTGCGCTCCCTCGCTGTAACACTGCGCTCCCTCGCTGTTACACTGTGCTCCCTTGCTGTAACACTGTGCTCCCTTGCTGTAACACTGTGCTACCTTGCTGTAACACTGTGCTCCTTTGCTGTAACACTGTGCTCCTTTGCTGCAACACTGTGCTCCCTTGCTGCAACACTGCGCTCCCTTGCTGTAACACTGTGCTCCCTTGCTGTAACACTGTGCTCCCTTGCTGTAACACTGTGCTCCCTTGCTGTAACACTGTGCTACCTTGCTGTAACACTGTGCTCCTTTGCTGTAACACTGTGCTCCTTTGCTGCAACACTGTGCTCCCTCGCTGCAACACTGCGCTCCCTTGCTGTAACACTGTGCTCCCTTGCTGTAACACTGCGCTCCCTCGCTGTAACACTGCGCTCCCTCGCTGTAACACTGCGCTCCCTCGCTGTAACACTGCGCTCCCTCGCTGTAACACTGCGCTCCCTCGCTGTAACACTGCGCTCCCTCGCTGTAACACTGTGCTCCCTCGCTGCAACACTGTGCTCCCTCGCTGTAACACTGCGCTCCCTCGCTGTAACACTGTGCTCCCTTGCTGTAACACTGTGCTCCCTCACTGTAACACTGCGCTCCCTTGCTGTAACACTGTGCTCCCTTGCTGCAACACTGCGCTCCCTCGCTGTAACACTGCGCTCCCTCGCTGTAACACTGTGCTCCCTCGCTGTAACACTGTGCTTCCTCGCTGCAACACTGTGCTCCCTTGCTGTAACACTGTGCTCCCTTGCTGTAACACTGTGCTCCCTCGCTGTAACACTGTGATCCCTTGCTGTAACACTGTGCTCCCTTGCTGTAACACTGTGCTCCCTCGCTGTAACACTGTGATCCCTTGCTGTAACACTGTGCTCCCTTGCTGCAACACTGCGCTCCCTTGCTGCAACAGTGTGCTCCCTTGCTGTAACACTGTGCTCCCTTGCTGCAACTCTGCGCTCCCTTGCTGCAACACTGTGCTCCCTTGCTGTAACACTGTGCTCCCTTGCTGCAACTCTGCGCTCCCTTGCTGCAACACTGTGCTCCCTTGCTGTAACACTGTGCTCCCTTGCTGCAACTCTGCGCTCCCTTGCTGTAACACTGTGCTCCCTCGCTGTAACACTGTGCTCCCTTGCTGCAACACTGTGCTCCCTCGCTGTAACACTGTGCTCCCTTGCTGCAACACTGTGCTCCCTCGCTGTAACACTGCGCTCCCTTGCTGCAACACTGTGCTCCCTTGCTGTAACACTGTGCTCCCTTGCTGTAACACTGTGCTCCCTTGCTGTAACACTGCGCTCCCTCGCTGTAACACTGCGCTCCCTTGCTTTAACACTGCGCTCCCTTGCTGTAACACTGTGCTCCCTTGCTGTAACACTGTGCCCCCTTGCTGTAACACTGTGCTCCCTCGCTGTAACACTGTGCTCCCTTGCTGTAACACTGCGCTCCCTCGCTGTAACACTGCGCTCCCTTGCTTTAACACTGCGCTCCCTTGCTGTAACACTGTGCTCCCTTGCTGTAACACTGTGCCCCCTTGCTGTAACACTGTGCTCCCTCGCTGTAACACTGTGCTCCCTTGCTGTAACACTGTGCTCCCTCGCTGTAACACTGTGCTCCCTCGCTGTAACACTGCGCTCCCTCGCTGTAACACTGCGCTCCCTTGCTTTAACACTGCGCTCCCTTGCTGTAACACTGTGCTCCCTTGCTGTAACACTGTGCCCCCTTGCTGTAACACTGTGCTCCCTCGCTGTAACACTGTGCTCCCTTGCTGTAACACTGTGCTCCCTCGCTGCAACACTGTGCTCCCTCGCTGTAACACTGTGCTCCCTCGCTGTAACACTGTGCTCCCTCGCTGTAACACTGTGCTCCCTCGCTGTAACACTGCGCTCCCTTGCTGTAACACTGCGCTCCCTCGCTGTAACACTGTGCTCCCTCGCTGTAACACTGTGCTCCCTCGCTGTAACACTGCGCTCCCTTGCTGTAACACTGTGCTCCCTTGCTGCAACACTGTGCTCCCTTGCTGTAACACTGTGCTCCCTTGCTGTAACACTGTGCTCCCTCGCTGTAACACTGTGCTCCCTCGCTGTAACACTGTGCTCCCTCGCTGTAACACTGTGCTCCCTTGCTGTAACACTGTGCTCCCTTGCTGTAACACTGTGCTCCCTCGCTGTAACACTGTGCTCCCTCGCTGTAACACTGTGCTCCCTCGCTGTAACACTGTGCTCCCTCGCTGTAACACTGTGTTCCCTCGCTGTAACACTGTGCTCCATTGCTGTAACACTGTGCTCCCTCGCTGCAACACTGTGCTCCCTCGCTGTAACACTGTGCTCCCTTGCTGTAACACTGTGCTCCCTCGCTGTAACACTGTGCTCCCTCGCTGTAACACTGCGCTCCCTTGCTGTAACACTGTGCTCCCTTGCTGCAACACTGTGCTCCCTTGCTGTAACACTGTGCTCCCTTGCTGTAACACTGTGCTCGCTCGCTGTAACACTGCGCTCCCTTGCTGTAACACTGTGCTCCCTTGCTGTAACACTGTGCTCCCTCGCTGTAACACTGTGCTCCCTCGCTGTAACACTGCGCTCCCTTGCTGTAACACTGTGCTCCCTTGCTGCAACACTGTGCTCCCTTGCTGTAACACTGTACTCCTTTGCTGTAACACTGTGCTCCCTTGCTGCAACACTGTGCTCCCTCGCTGTAACACTGTGCTCCCTTGCTGTAACACTGTGCTCCCTTGCTGTAACACTGTGCTCCCTTGCTGTAACACTGTGCTCCCTTGCTGCAACACTGTGCTCCCTCGCTGTAACACTGTGCTCCCTTGCTGCAACACTGTGCTCCCTCGCTGTAACACTGCGCTCCCTTGCTGTAACACTGTGCTCCTTTGTTGTAACACTGTGCTCCCTCGCTGCAACACTGTGCTTCCTTGCTGTAACACTATGCTCCCTTGCTGTAACACTGCGCTCCCTCGCTGTAACACTGTGCTCCCTTGCTGTAACACTGTGCTCCCTTGCTGTAACACTGCGCTCCCTCGCTGTAACACTGTGCTCCCTTGCTGTAACACTGTGCTCCCTTGCTGCAACACTGTGCTCCCTTGCTGTAACACTATGCTCCCTTGCTGTAACACTGCGCTCCCTCGCTGTAACACTGTGCTCCCTTGCTGTAACACTGTGCTCCCTTGCTGCAACACTGTGCTCCCTCGCTGTAACACTGTGCTCCCTTGCTGTAACACTGTGCTCCCTCGCTGCAACACTGTGCTCCCTTGCTGTAACACTGTGCTCCCTCGCTGTAACACTATGCTCCCTTGCTGTAACACTGCGCTCCCTTGCTGTAACACTGTGCTCCCTTGCTGTAACACTATGCTCCCTTGCTGTAACACTGCGCTCCCTCGCTGTAACACTGTGCTCCCTTGCTGTAACACTGTGCTCCCTTGCTGCAACACTGTGCTCCCTCGCTGTAACACTGTGCTCCCTTGCTGTAACACTGTGCTCCCTCGCTGCAACACTGTGCTCCCTTGCTGTAACACTGTGCTCCCTCGCTGTAACACTATGCTCCCTTGCTGTAACACTGCGCTCCCTTGCTGTAACACTGTGCTCCCTTGCTGTAACACTATGCTCCCTTGCTGTAACACTGCGCTCCCTCGCTGTAACACTGTGCTCCCTTGCTGTAACACTGTGCTCCCTTGCTGTAACACTGCGCTCCCTCGCTGTAACTCTGCGCTCCCTTGCTTTAACACTGCGCTCCCTTGCTGTAACACTGTGCTCCCTTGCTGTAACACTGTACTCCCTTGCTGTAACACTGTGCTCCCTTGCTGTAACACTGTACTCCCTTGCTGCAACACTGTGCTCCCTTGCTGTAACACTGTGCTCCCTTGCTGTAACACTGCGCTCCCTCGCTGTAACTCTGCGCTCCCTTGCTTTAACACTGCGCTCCCTCGCTGTAACACTGTGCTCCCTTGCTGTAACACTGCGCTCCCTCGCTGTAACACTATGCTCCCTTGCTGTAACACTGCGCTCCCTCGCTGTAACACTGTGCTCCCTTGCTGTAACACTGTGCTCCCTTGCTGCAACACTGTGCTCCCTCGCTGTAACACTGTGCTCCCTTGCTGTAACACTGTGCTCCCTCGCTGCAACACTGTGCTCCCTTGCTGTAACACTGTGCTCCCTTGCTGCAACACTGTGCTCCCTCGCTGTAACACTGTGCTCCCTTGCTGTAACACTGTGCTCCCTTGCTGTAACACTGTGCCCCCTTGCTGTAACACTGTGCTCCCTCGCTGTAACACTGTGCTCCCTTGCTGTAACACTGCGCTCCCTCGCTGTAACACTGCGCTCCCTTGCTTTAACACTGCGCTCCCTTGCTGTAACACTGTGCTCCCTTGCTGTAACACTGTGCCCCCTTGCTGTAACACTGTGCTCCCTCGCTGTAACACTGTGCTCCCTTGCTGTAACACTGTGCTCCCTCGCTGTAACACTGTGCTCCCTCGCTGTAACACTGCGCTCCCTCGCTGTAACACTGCGCTCCCTTGCTTTAACACTGCGCTCCCTTGCTGTAACACTGTGCTCCCTTGCTGTAACACTGTGCCCCCTTGCTGTAACACTGTGCTCCCTCGCTGTAACACTGTGCTCCCTTGCTGTAACACTGTGCTCCCTCGCTGCAACACTGTGCTCCCTCGCTGTAACACTGTGCTCCCTCGCTGTAACACTGTGCTCCCTCGCTGTAACACTGTGCTCCCTCGCTGTAACACTGCGCTCCCTTGCTGTAACACTGCGCTCCCTCGCTGTAACACTGTGCTCCCTCGCTGTAACACTGTGCTCCCTCGCTGTAACACTGCGCTCCCTTGCTGTAACACTGTGCTCCCTTGCTGCAACACTGTGCTCCCTTGCTGTAACACTGTGCTCCCTTGCTGTAACACTGTGCTCCCTCGCTGTAACACTGTGCTCCCTCGCTGTAACACTGTGCTCCCTCGCTGTAACACTGTGCTCCCTTGCTGTAACACTGTGCTCCCTTGCTGTAACACTGTGCTCCCTCGCTGTAACACTGTGCTCCCTCGCTGTAACACTGTGCTCCCTCGCTGTAACACTGTGCTCCCTCGCTGTAACACTGTGTTCCCTCGCTGTAACACTGTGCTCCATTGCTGTAACACTGTGCTCCCTCGCTGCAACACTGTGCTCCCTCGCTGTAACACTGTGCTCCCTTGCTGTAACACTGTGCTCCCTCGCTGTAACACTGTGCTCCCTCGCTGTAACACTGCGCTCCCTTGCTGTAACACTGTGCTCCCTTGCTGCAACACTGTGCTCCCTTGCTGTAACACTGTGCTCCCTTGCTGTAACACTGTGCTCGCTCGCTGTAACACTGCGCTCCCTTGCTGTAACACTGTGCTCCCTTGCTGTAACACTGTGCTCCCTCGCTGTAACACTGTGCTCCCTCGCTGTAACACTGCGCTCCCTTGCTGTAACACTGTGCTCCCTTGCTGCAACACTGTGCTCCCTTGCTGTAACACTGTACTCCTTTGCTGTAACACTGTGCTCCCTTGCTGCAACACTGTGCTCCCTCGCTGTAACACTGTGCTCCCTTGCTGTAACACTGTGCTCCCTTGCTGTAACACTGTGCTCCCTTGCTGTAACACTGTGCTCCCTTGCTGCAACACTGTGCTCCCTCGCTGTAACACTGTGCTCCCTTGCTGCAACACTGTGCTCCCTCGCTGTAACACTGCGCTCCCTTGCTGTAACACTGTGCTCCTTTGTTGTAACACTGTGCTCCCTCGCTGCAACACTGTGCTTCCTTGCTGTAACACTATGCTCCCTTGCTGTAACACTGCGCTCCCTCGCTGTAACACTGTGCTCCCTTGCTGTAACACTGTGCTCCCTTGCTGTAACACTGCGCTCCCTCGCTGTAACACTGTGCTCCCTTGCTGTAACACTGTGCTCCCTTGCTGCAACACTGTGCTCCCTTGCTGTAACACTATGCTCCCTTGCTGTAACACTGCGCTCCCTCGCTGTAACACTGTGCTCCCTTGCTGTAACACTGTGCTCCCTTGCTGCAACACTGTGCTCCCTCGCTGTAACACTGTGCTCCCTTGCTGTAACACTGTGCTCCCTCGCTGCAACACTGTGCTCCCTTGCTGTAACACTGTGCTCCCTCGCTGTAACACTATGCTCCCTTGCTGTAACACTGCGCTCCCTTGCTGTAACACTGTGCTCCCTTGCTGTAACACTATGCTCCCTTGCTGTAACACTGCGCTCCCTCGCTGTAACACTGTGCTCCCTTGCTGTAACACTGTGCTCCCTTGCTGCAACACTGTGCTCCCTCGCTGTAACACTGTGCTCCCTTGCTGTAACACTGTGCTCCCTCGCTGTAACACTGTGCTCCCTTGCTGTAACACTATGCTCCCTTGCTGTAACACTGCGCTCCCTCGCTGTAACACTGTGCTCCCTTGCTGTAACACTGTGCTCCCTTGCTGTAACACTGCGCTCCCTCGCTGTAACTCTGCGCTCCCTTGCTTTAACACTGCGCTCCCTTGCTGTAACACTGTGCTCCCTTGCTGTAACACTGTACTCCCTTGCTGTAACACTGTGCTCCCTTGCTGTAACACTGTACTCCCTTGCTGCAACACTGTGCTCCCTTGCTGTAACACTGTGCTCCCTTGCTGTAACACTGCGCTCCCTCGCTGTAACTCTGCGCTCCCTTGCTTTAACACTGCGCTCCCTTGCTTTAACACTGTGCTCCCTTGCTGTAACACTGCGCTCCCTCGCTGTAACACTATGCTCCCTTGCTGTAACACTGCGCTCCCTCGCTGTAACACTGTGCTCCCTTGCTGTAACACTGTGCTCCCTTGCTGCAACACTGTGCTCCCTCGCTGTAACACTGTGCTCCCTTGCTGTAACACTGTGCTCCCTCGCTGCAACACTGTGCTCCCTTGCTGTAACACTGTGCTCCCTTGCTGCAACACTGTGCTCCCTCGCTGTAACTCTGCGCTCCCTCGCTGCAACACTGTGCTCCCTCGCTGTAACACTGTGCTCCCTTGCTGTAACACTGTGCTCCCTCGCTGCAACACTGTGCTCCCTTGCTGTAACACTGTGCTCCCTTGCTGCAACACTGTGCTCCCTCGCTGTAACTCTGCGCTCCCTCGCTGTAACACTGTGCTCCCTTGCTGCAACACTGTGCTCCCTCGCTGTAACACTGCGCTCCCTCGCTGCAACACTGTGCTCCCTTGCTGCAACACTGTGCTCCCTTGCTGTAACACTGTGCTCCCTTGCTGTAACACTGCGCTCCCTTGCTGTAACACTGTGCTCCCTCGCTGTAACACTGCGCTCCCTCGCTGTAACTCTGCGCTCCCTTGCTTTAACACTGCGCTCCCTCGCTGCAACACTGTGCTCCCTTGCTGCAACACTGTGCTCCCTTGCTGTAACACTGTGCTCCCTTGCTGTAACACTGTGCTCCCTTGCTGTAACACTGTGCTCCCTCGCTGTAACACTGCGCTCCCTCGCTGTAACTCTGCGCTCCCTTGCTTTAACACTGCGCTCCCTTGCTGTAACACTGTGCTCCCTTGCTGCAACACTGTGCTCCCTCGCTGTAACACTGTGCTCCCTTGCTGCAACACTGTGCTCCCTTGCTGTAACACTGCGCTCCCTCGCTGTAACACTGCGCTCCCTCGCTGTAACACTGTGCTCCCTTGCTGTAACACTGCGCTCCCTTGCTGTAACACTGCGCTCCCTCGCTGTAACACTGTGCTCCCTTGCTGTAACACTGTGCTCCCTTGCTGTAACACTGTGCTCCCTTGCTGTAACACTGCGCTCCCTTGCTGTAACACTGTGCTCCCTCGCTGTAACACTGCGCTCCCTTGCTGTAACACTGCGCTCCCTTGCTGTAACACTGCGCTCCCTTGCTGTAACACTGTGCTCCCTTGCTGTAACACTGCGCTCCCTTGCTGTAACACTGCGCTCCCTTGCTGTAACACTGTGCTCCCTCGCTGTAACACTGCGCTCCCTTGCTGTAACACTGCGCTCCCTTGCTGTAACACTGCGCTCCCTTGCTGTAACACTGTGCTCCCTTGCTGTAACACTGTGCTCCCTTGCTGTAACACTGTGCTCCCTCGCTGTAACACTGCGCTCCCTCGCTGTAACACTCTGCTCCCTCGCTGTAACACTGTGCTCCCTTGTGGTAACACTGTGCTCCCTTGTGGTAACACTGCGCTCCCTTGCTGCAACACTGTGCTCCCTCGCTGTAACACTCTGCTCCCTCGCTGTAACACTGCACTCCCTCGCTGCAACACTGCGCTCCCTCGCTGTAACACTGTGCTCCCTTGTGGTAACACTGTGCTCCCTCGCTGCAACACTGCGCTCCCTCGCTGTAACACTGTGCTCCCTTGTGGTAACACTGTGCTCCCTCGCTGCAACACTGCGCTCCCTCGCTGCAACACTGTCCTCCTTTGCTGTAACACTGTGCTCCCTTGCTGTAACACTGCGCTCCCTCGCTGTAACACTGTGCTCCCTCGCTGTAACACTGTGCTCCCTTGTGGTAACACTGTGCTCCCTCGCTGTAACACTGCGCTCCCTTGTGGTAACACTGTGCTCCCTTGCTGTAACACTGTGCTCCCTCGCTGCAATACTGTGCTCCTTTGCTGTAACACTGTGCTCCCTCGCTGCAACACTGTCCTCCTTTGCTGTAACACTGTGCTCCCTTGCTGTAACACTGCGCTCCCTCGCTGTAACACTGCGCTCCCTCGCTGTAACACTGTGCTCCCTTGCTGTAACACTGTGCTCCCTTGCTATAACACTGTGCTCCCTCGCTGCAATACTGTGCTCCTTTGCTGTAACACTGTGCTCCCTCGCTGCAACACTGTCCTCCTTTGCTGTAACACTGTGCTCCCTTGCTGTAACACTGCGCTCCCTCGCTGTAACACTGTGCTCCCTCGCTGCAACACTGTGCTCCCTTGCTACAACACTGTTCTCCCTTGCTATAACACTGTTTCTCTGCTACAACTCACTTGTGCAATGCTTCAATGTCAGCTTGTCGATTTTCTCCAACCCCACGTGAGATTTTGGAACCACAACCTGCTGACTCAGATGAAGGTTGCTACCCGCTGACCCAGAGCAAATTCCCCACTGGCATTTCAAGGGGAATGATTAATATTGCTGAATGAATCACTCCCTGGTTTGCAGCTGCATCAGAATCTGCCGGGTTAGAATCAGTTCATGGGCCAAACTTCCTTTCAGTTGAATAATTCTGATGGGTTGGGCAATGTGACGGAAGTGTTGTGACTACTTTCACACTGGGGAGGTGAAGGAGAGTAAGGGAACGTACCAAAGATTCTGTAAAAAGATAGCAGTTAAGTGGCTTTAATGACTTCCATCGACATTCGAACCATAGAACCCTACAGTACAGAAAGAGACCCTTCGGCCCATCGAGTCTGCACTGAACACAATCCCACCCAGGCCCTACCCCCATATCCCTACATATTATACCCACTAATCCAGGTTGTTAAGAAGGCGTACGGTGTCTTGGCGTTTATTGGTAGGGGGATTGAATTTAGGAGTCGCAGTGTAATGTTGCAACTGTACACTACTCTAGTGCGGCCGCACTTGGAGTACTGTGTGCAGTTCTGGTCCCCGCATTACAAGAAGGATGTGGAGGCGTTGGAGAGGGTGCAGAGGAGGTTTACTAGGATGTTGCCTGGTATGGTGGGGAGGTCCTATGAGGAGAGACTGAGGGATTTAGGGTTGTTTTCGTTGGAAAGAAGGCGGCTAAGAGGGGATCTTATTGAAACATACAAGATGATTAGAGGTTTAGATAGGGTGGATAGTGATAGCCTTTTTCCTCGGATGGAGAAAGCTAGCACGAGGGGGCATGGCTTTAAATTAAGGGGGGGTAGCTACAGGACGGATGTCAGGGGTAGGTTCTTTACCCAGCGGGTGGTGAGGGATTGGAATGCCCTGCCTGCTGCAGTTGTAAATGCGTCTAGTTTGGGGGCGTTTAAGAGATCTCTGGATAGGTTTATGGACGAAAAGGGATTGGTATAGGCTAGTGGGTCATTGTTTTTGTAACTGGTCGGCGCAACATCGTGGGCCGAAGGGCCTGTTCTGCGCTGTAATGTTCTATGTTCTATGTTCTAATCCCTCTAACCTACACATCCCTGGACACGAAGGGGCAATTTCTTAGCATGGCCAATGAACCTAACCCACACATCTTTGGACTGTGGGAGGAACCCGGAGCACACCCACGCAGACACGAGGAGAATGTGCAAACTCCACACAGACAGTGACCCGAGCCGGGAACCGAACCCAGGACCCTGGAGCTGTGAAGTAGCAGTGCTAACCCACTGTGCTACCGTGCCGCATTGTGAGTTATTATTCAATAACTGGCCAGAATTTTACCCCCAGCCTGGGTGGGTTTGAGGTGGTGGAGGGGGTGAGGGGAGGGGGTATGGGTGGGATTCCCTCTGTCATCCTGCCCCAGCCCAAATGTAATTTCAAGGTGGGGAGGGGGGAGGGGGAGCGGTCTCCCCCCCCGACCTACCCACCAATGCTGCAATTGCACCCCACTCAACCCTCAAGGGCATCCTATACCCACTGCAGCCACCATCTACCCCTCCTCCCCCACCACCTCCACCCCCACCCAACCCCCTCACCACCCCCCCTCAGCCCCAACCACTCCCTCGGGATTTGGACTGAGGCTTGGCGCTGCAGTACCTCTTCTGGCCACTTCAGCGCACTGCCTGGATGAGTGGAGAGCTGTCAGCCAATTAAACTAAACTGAGGGACAAAACAAGAAGGGCAAGCCCTGATTGGTGAACCTCCTGAAATGAAAAAAAAAGATTTCAAATGTTAAACCAAACTGTGATGAAGAGGGTTGATAAGGCAGTCCCAATGATAGCTCTCCAAGGTGGCACTTTATTCCCAGGGCAGATGGAAGTCCCACCTATTGCCAATCAACACTCAATTGACCATAAAATGGCATGATGTGGAGATGCCGGCGTTGGACTGGGGTAAACACAGTAAGAGGCCTGACAACACCAGGTTAAAGTCCAACCAATTTACTTGATAGTAAACTCACAAGCTTTCGAGGTTTGTCCCTTTGTCAGGTGAATTGAGGCTAGAACTCTCCATTCGCCTAAAATGGCAGCCAGCCAATCATTGTAGGCAGGGATGGGTTACACACTGACTCTCAGGATGATAGGACGTTGATGGGGAGGCGACGCCCTCATGGTTTTACCACTAGATTATTAACCCCAGAAACTCAGTTAATGTTCTGGGGACCCAGGTTCGAATCCCGCCACGGCAGATGGTGGAATTTGAACACAATAAAAAATATCTGGAATTATGAATCTGCTGATGATCATGAAACCATTATCGATTGTTGGAAAAATCCATCAGTAATGTCCTTTGAGGAAGGAAATCTGCTATCTTTATCCAGTCTGGCTCCAGGGCCCTTGGGCAAGCAGGGATGGGCAATAAATGCTGGCCAGCCAATGATACCCCTCTCCAATGAATGAATTTAAAACAAATTCAAGCCCTTATTTCAGTACGTGACAGTGTTTCCATCCTAGTTGAAGGTTTTGAGGAGCTCATGTAGATCTTGAAATATTAATGATATATTTAAGTCAGGCAATTGATTGGATATCAGTAAAATACTGGTTAACACGATATTTAATGAAGAATTATCCCACACTGTAAACTCTGTCATGTAATTAAGCTATTCAGACAAGACAACAAAAGATTAAGATACAATTTGTTTGACTTTTTTCTAATTGAAGCATTAAAGTTAATAGTCCTTCTGAGAGGCTTCTTATCTGGCACTCGCTTTGGAAGCACAACAGGATGTGGGGTTTGTTGTTGCTGGTTTTCCTGCTGCAAGGCCCCACTGGAGATTCTGAATGAGAGCAGGCCCCCCCCCCCCCATTCCCCCACTGAGATACCTCCCCGCATCAGAAAGCCAAAGACATAGTGAAAAGCAAAATCGATGCCAAGGGTGGCGACTCCCACTTCACCCAGTCTGCAGGGGCAGCAGATGATCAAGAAGGCGAATGGGATGTTGGCCTTTATAGCGAGGGGGACAGAATATAAAAGCAGGGAGGTCTTGCTGCAACTGTACAGGGCACTGGTGAGGCCGCAGCTGGAGTACTGTGTGCAGTTTTGGTCGCCGCACTTGTGGAAGGATATTTTGGCCTTGGAGGGAGTGCAGAGGAGGTTCACTAGGCTGATACTGGAGATGAGAGGGTTGGACTATGAAGAGAGGCTGAATAGACTGGGTCTGTACTCATTGGAGTTTAGAAGGATGAGGGGGGATCTTATAGAGACGTATAAGATAATGAAGGGGATAGATAGGGTAGAGGTAGAGAGATTCTTCCCGCTTAGAAAAGATAGTAGGACTAGAGGGCACAGCCTCAAGATAAGAGGGGGGCAGTTTAGAACGGAGTTGAGGAGGAACTTCTTCACTCAAAGGGTGGTGAATCTCTGGAATTCTCTGCCCGTTGAAGTGGTGGGGGCTGCCTCGCTAAATATATTTAAGTCACGGGTAGATAGGTTTCTGATAGACAGGGGAATTAAGGGTTATGGGGAGAGGGCGGGAAAGTGGAACTGATCCACTTCAGATCAGCCATGATCTTATTGAATGGCGGGGCCGGCTCGAAGGCCTAGATGGCCTACTCCTGCTCCTATTTCTTATGTTCTTATGTTCTCATTTTGTCCGTGTTTGGGCCAAGGCTGGAACGTGGCCCAGAGCTGAGCGGTTGGGTGAGTCCAAATCAGAAACTGCTGGAAAACCTCAGCAGATCTGACAGCATCTGTGGAGAGAGAACAGAGCTAACGTTTCGAGTCAGAGTTCTGACAGAGTCACCCAGATGTAGAACGTTAGTTCTGTTCCCTCTCCACACTGTCACAGGAGAGGCCATGAGTCAGTGGGAAAACCTCCTGCAATTGGATTGGGGATGGGACAGGCTGAACGCACCCAATCAGAGCAGGACACGAATTAAAGAGCAGATAGGTGCCAATTATCCAGAATTCAGTGGTGGTTGAGTCTCCCACTCTCCCAGAGCTCTTAGCAAACTGTTGGATTTGCCAGAGGCTCACCATGGGGTGGAGTGTCATGGGTTAATCAGATACCATCTGCATCATCACAGGAAGTGATGCGGTATCACATGATTTGGTCTCTCTTGCACAGCCTTCTGGAAGGTGGAAGCCAGCAATAATACCTGCCCTACTGGAGCTCGGGTTTACAAAGCCCTGCAGACGTATATTCTATATTAGTCAAACGATTGCGTGGGTTTTCTCCGGGTGCTCCGGTTTCTTCCCACACCCCAAAAACGTGCTCTTAGGCTGATTGGTGTAACAAATTATCCCTAAATTAGTCTTCCCTCAATCTTCCCCAATAGGCGTAGACAAAGGTCATGGGTAGAGAAAGGCACTCACAATGTTAAAATGGTGGCGTGGGCTCGTTGGGCCGAAGGGCCTGTTTCCTGTGCTGTGTTGTTCTTTGTTCTTTGTTCAATGCTAAGAAGGTTGTCAGGTATTGAGTGCCTAATCTAGGAACCTGGCATGGGAAATGGGGATGGAGGAGAGGCAGAGTAAGTCAGCCGTCTGCTCTTGCCGCTTTCCTTCCTCTCCTGTTACCCTCTCTCTTTCCATAAGACCATAAGACCTAGGAGCAGAATTAGGCCACTCAGCCCATCAAATCTGCCCTGCTATTCAGTCATGGCTGAGATTTTTCTCATCCCCATTCTCCTGCCTTTTCCCCATAACCCCTGATCCTCTTATTAATCAAGAACCTATCTATCTCTGTCTTAAAGACACTCAATGACCTGCCCTCCACAGCCTTCTGTGGCAAAGAGTTCCACAGATTAGCCAATGAAGAAATTCCTCTTCCTCTCTTTACCCTGAGGTTGTGCCCTCTGGTTCTAGATTTTCCTACTCGTGGAAACATCCTCTCCACATCCAATCTATCCAGGCCTCACAGTATCCTGTAAGTTTCAATAAGATCCCCCCCCTCATTGTTCTAAATTCCAACGATTACAGACCCAGAGTCCTCAACCGTTCCTCATATGACAAGCTTTTCATTCCAGGGATCATTCCTGTGAACCTCCTCTGGACCCTTTCCAAGGCCAGCACATCCTTCCTTAGATACAAGGCCCAAAACTGCTCACAATATTCCAAATAGGGTCTGACTGGAGCCTTATCCAGCCTCAGAAATACATCCCTGCTCTTGTATTCGAGCCCTCTCGACATGAATGCTAACATTGCATTTGCCTCCATCATCTCCCTTTAGAGGATGAGAAGAAGGAATTAATAATGGGAAATGAAGAAATGGCCAATTGACCAGGTATTTTGTGTCTGTTTTGTGGTGGAAGACACAAAAAACGTGCCAAAAATTGATGACAAGAAGGTTAGGTGAGGACCTAGAAATGAACATTATCACGAAAGAAGCAGTATTAGGTAAGCTGATGCAGCTAAACGTAGACAAGTCTCCTGGTCCTGATGGAATGTATCCCAGGGTAATAAAAGAGATGGGGGGGGCGCGGAATAGCAAATGCACTCATGGTAATTTGCTAAAATTTGTTGGACTCTGGGGTGGTTCCCACTGATTGGAAAATAGCAAATGTAACGCCACTGTTTAAAAAAAAGAGGTAGCCAAAAAGCAGGTAACAATCGGCCGGTTAACTTAGCTCCTGTAGTCGGGAAAATGCTTGAATCTATCATTAAGGAAGAAACGACGAGACATCTGGATAGAAATTGTCCCATTGGGAAGACACAGCATAGGTTCATGAAGGGCAGGTCATGTTTAACTAATTTACAGGCATTCTTTGAAGACATTATGAGCGCGGTGGATAATGGGGAACTGGTAGATGTGGTGTATCTGGATTTCCAGAAGGCATTTGACAAGGTGCTGCACGAAAGGCTGCTGCATAAGGTAAAGGTGCATGGTGTTACGGGTCATGTATTAACATGGATAGAGGATTGATTAATAAACAGAAAGCAATTTCTATCTTATTTTCTCCCTGAGGCTGAGAGGTGGTCTCATGAATGGTTACAGTCAATTGGCCTCAAAAAAACTCCAATAAATTTGTCAAGCACAACATTGCCCTTTTTGGGTGGCACAGCAGCACAGTGGGTTAGCACTGCTACTTCACAGCTCCAGGGTCCTGGGTTCGATTCCCGGTTCGGGTCACTGTCTGTGTGGAGTTTGCACATTCTCCTCGTGTCTGCGTGGGTTTCCTCCGGGTAGAACATAGAACATTACAGCGCGGAACAGGCCCTTCGGCCCACAATGTTGCGCCGACCAGTCTTATTTTTAAAAAAAAACATTGACCCACTAATCTAAACCAATCCCTTTTCGTCCATAAACCTATCCACCAATCTCTTAAACGCCCCCAAACTAGGCGCAATTACAACTGCAACAGGCAGGGCATTCCAGTCCCTCACCACCCTCTGGGTAAAGAACCTGCCCCTGACATCCGTCCTATAACTACCCCCCCTTAATTTAAAGCCATGCCCCCTCGTGCTAGATTTCTCCATCCGAGGAAACAGGCTATCACCATCCACCCTATCTAAACCTCTAATCATCTTATATGTTTCTATAAGATCCCCTCTTAGCCGCCTTCTTTCCAGTGAAAACAACCCCAAATCCCTCAGTCTCTCCTCATAGGACCTCCCCTGCATACCAGGCAACATCCTGGTAAACCTCCTCTGCACCCTCTCCAAAGCCTCCACATCCTTTCTGTAATGTGGGGACCAGAACTGCACACAGTACTCCAAGTGCGGCCGCACCAGAGTTGTGTACAGTTGCAACATGACGCTGCGACTCCTAAATTCAATCCCCCTACCAATAAACGCCAAGACACCGTACGCCTTCTTAACAACCTTATCTACTTGATTCCCAACTTTCAGGGATCTATGTACACATACACCTAGATCCCTCTGCTCCTCCACTCTATTCAAAGTCCTCCCGTTAGCCCTATACTCAACACATCTGTTATTCCTACCGAAATGGATTACCTCACACTTCTCCGCATTAAACTCCATCCGCCACCTCGCGGCCCAGCTCTGCAACCTGTCCAAGTCACCCTGCAAACTTCGACACCCTTCCTCACAATCTACCACACCTCCGACTTTGGTGTCATCAGCAAACTTACTAATCCACCCAACTATACCCTCATCCAGATCATTAATAAAGATTACAAACAGCAGTGGCCCCAAAACAGATCCCTGAGGCACACCACTCGTAACCGAACTCCATGATGAATAATTACCATCAACCACCACCCTCTGTCTCCTATCTGCTAACCAATTCCTGATCCAAGTACCTAAATTACCACCAATCCCATACATCTGCATTTTCTGCAGAAGCATACCATGGTGAACCTTATCAAACGCCTTACTAAAATCCATATATACCACACCTACTGCCTTACCCCCATCCACCTCTTTGGTCACCTTCTCAAAGAACTCAATAAGGTTAGTAAGGCACGACCTTCCCGCTACAAAACCATGCTGACTATCTCTAATCAATTCATTACTCTCCAAATAACTATAAATCCTACTCCGGTTTCCTCCCACAGTCCAAAGATGTGCGGGTTAGGTTGATTGACCACGCTAAGAAATTGCCCCTTAGTATCCAGGGATGCATAGGTCAGAGGGATTAGTGGGTGTAATATGTAGGGATATGGGGGGGTAGGGCCTGGGTGGGATTGTGGTCAGTGCAGACTCGATGGGCTGAAGGGCCTCTTTCTGCACTGTAGCGTTCTATGTTCTATCCCTTTCATAAAACTATGTTGGCCTTTGCTTGATGGTTTTGTGGCTTTCTTTAATATCCTGCTACCTGACTTCTTTGCAACTGTGAAGAAGAGTTGGTGAGCTGAAATGTTAACTCTGTTCTGCTCTCCACAGTGCTGCCAAACCTGCAGATTATCTCCAACATTCCCTGTTTTTATTCTAATATTTTTACCATTGATAATTGCCTGGGGTGTTCACCGCACTGACACGGGATTAAATTCCTGGGGAATCTAGGAAGCGTGTAGCCCTAGCCAGTGTGAGACTCTGGGTGTGATTTTATTCTGAAACCATAAAATCCAGCCCGAGGCTGATGGATCTTCCCATGGTCCATCCCCTCTCCTGCTCCCATTCCCATGGAGAGCGGGATGGTAGTGTTCTGGCCTCTCGTTTCAAATTTCAGTGGACCACAAAGGTGGACAAGTTGCAAACGAGAGAACAGGAACCATTCACAAGGAAATAACTCAATCAGGAGAGGTGAAACCAATGGATTTCACAGACTCTCTGTTACTGCTGACTTGGAAGGAAAAAAGTGTGGCTGTAAATATCCGCACGCTGGAACATCTTGTAAACATTTTAGCTGTCTTATAGAAACCCTGAGAGCCAGATGTGCGATGCATCTTCATTTGTTAGTCTTTAGTGAAACAAATGCACATGTCTTATGATGAGTGCTGGGTTAATTGCCAATATGTAGAATAAATCTAATAATCACTTAAATATTCAGCTTTCTGTGATTTATTCACCAGGGTTTCCAGGAGTAATTTGCTTCCTTTCACAAAGTGACATTTCTCTGGCATTATTCCATATCACTGGATTAATTTTCAGTCTACTGGGATTCTCAGGCTGCCGCTTAATTTGGGTTGGATTTGTCGCAGTGGAAGGTTTAGTAACAGAGGGACCTTGACTAAGCATGTATTGGTGAATACAATCGAGCCTCACTAATTGTTATTAGTTTGCTTTTGTTAACTCATTCGAGTACAATGAATGAGGTTTCACAAAGTGCTCATGTTATCTGTCACAAACCAGTATATACCTGGGGTCTCTGCCGCCAGTGTATTTCATTAAGTACCTAGCTAACACGAAAAGCTTTCAATTTCTATCTTATTTTCTACCTGAGGCTGGGCGATGGTCTCATGAACGGTTACAGCTGCTGACCTCGACTGTCAGAGTAGAAGCCGGTGTTTACCTGTCCAAACATAATGGAAGAAGCTATTTTTAATTTTGCTGTTATGCGCAGTTAGTTTCACCTGGACTGTACAGTAGAAAGGTAAGTATCTCAGTGCTAGGATTTAATTGAGTAATAACAGATAAAGATCTTGACGTTATCTGATAGTGTAAGCCAGGCTGATACTGCTGTAATCTTCATTAAACATTGCTTCATTCAATTGTGCTGCTTTGTAGTTTATTTTGTTCTGCTCTTGTATCAGTCAAAGTCTGTAAAAGACTCACTGAAACAGCGGCACGGTAGCACAGTGGGTTAGCACTGCTGCTTCACAGCTCCAGGGTCCTGGGTTCAATTCCCGACTGGGGTCACTGTCTGTGTGGAGTTTGCACATTCTCCTCGTGTCTGTGTGGGTTTCCTCTGGGTGCTCCGGTTTCCTTCCACAGTCCAAAGATGTGTGGGTTAGGTTGATTGGCCGGGCTAAAATTGCCCCTTAGTGTCCAGGGATGTGTAGGTTAGAGGGATTAGTGGGTATAATATGTAGGGATATGGGGGTAGGGCCTGGGTGGGATTGTGGTCGGTGCAGACTCGATGGGCCGAAGGGCCTCCTTCTGCACTGTAGGGGTCTATGGTTCTATGTAAAGAATCTATCTTTTCAGCTCACTCTATCTTGGTTCAGTTCCATGCCCAACTAAACTAAGGGTGAAATCTAAGTTCAGTAGTGGGCATGAAAGTAGGCATCTTACTGGGCAGCGGGATACTAAAGGCGTGCGATTTTGGACTGTGCGCTGGAGGAAGGATGGAGGGGGTGCGTGGAGAACAGCTGCAATAATAGACACACCTCTGAGCCACTCCTTTACCCAATGGGATCCCAATTAACCCTTCCATCTTCCTTCAGTACAAGAACAAAAACAGGCCCAACGAGCCTGCGCCGCCATTTTAACATTACCAGTCCCCTCCCTCCACCCATGACCCTTATCTATTGTTTTATGGCCATCCACATTGAGGGAAACTAATTTAGGGACAATTTATTACCTCCAATCAGCCTAATAGCACATCTTTGGGGTGTGGGAGGAAACCGGAGCACTCGGAGAAAACCCACGCAAGCACGGGGAGAATGCGCAAACTCCCACAGACACCGACCCAAATCCATGTGTCTGCACAGCAAACAGCGATAGTCACTGAGCTGTCGTGGTGCCCAGTATCTGGTCCAGTTTAGGCACACACTAACGACATGAAGCACTAGGCCAATCTCAAACATTCAAGAGCAACCCAAGTACAACCCATCGCGTGTATGCCCCTCGTTGGACAACAAGGCGGACCAACTTAAAACCTGTGAATGAAAAGAGAAAAAACATTATAATCGTATCATATCCATTTACATTACCAGGGACGTCCCAATGCTAATGAACCTTATTTAAAACAATCTCCTATATCCTTCCATCTCCAACCCACTCATGTGCCTAAATAACTCTTAAACAACTCCAGCGTGTTTGCCTCCACCGCCTTACTTGGCAGAGCATTCCATACCCCCACTACCCTCTGTGTGAAAAACCTCCCTCTAACACCCATCACATACAGGAAATAGGCCAAGATCAGATTGAAACTCATTTGCTCACCACCTATGAAGAGCCGGGGAGGAGGGTGATCGAGCCTGTGCGGAGGGTAAGGTTCAAGGAAGATACAGTCAGTCTCCATCTCCAACATACAGGCATTGTCTGTGAGTGATCTCTCATCGAGACCCTGCTTATTCAATCTCTCTTTTCTTTATTCCAGGTACCAGCAAGAAACGGGGAGGACATCAAGGAAGCCACAGCAAAGTCCCCCAGCCCACCTCCGAGGACTAAGCCTCAGTTCCCTCATAGCAAACACCATCACTGTGTTCACCTCCAACGGGTAAACTCACCTCTGCGGGTCCTAATTCTACAGTAGGCCGGGAGTCACAACCTGGTGAGCATCTCACTGCTGCAGGTCCAGGCGGAGGCAGTGAGAGCCAAGGACTGACACTCAATGGACTACTGGAGACCAGGGCCTTGCTAAGCCAGGATAGATGATGATCCTCTGGACTCTGTTGGAGATGCAGAGACGGGCAGTGGGACCTCAGGAGCGATGTTGGAGGCCACCTGTACCTAAAGCTGGGGGTGTCTGTCCACATTCTGTCTGTTGGCCTAGCTCTGGCTTATGAGGACTTGAGTGTCTTCATCAAAAGAGTAGCAGCCGCCTTGAAGACTGAGGTCCAAACCCCTCCTCTGCTTCCAACTCTCCTCCTTCCCGCTTCCCCACCAGTGACCCCAATGTCTACATCAGGTCAGGGAGAGGTGTCTGCGCCTTTTTTTCCCTAATACATGAGATGTGGACATCGATGGATCAGAATTTATTGCCCATCTCTAACTGCCCTTGAAACGAGTGTCTCGCTCAACCATTTCAGAGGGCGTTTAAGAGTGAACCACATTGCTGTGGGTCTGGAGTCACCTGTAGGCCAGGCTGAGTAAGGAGGGTAGAGGACACAGTCACAGACAGGCGAGGCGTTTGGATCTGACATGTGAAAGTTTTAGCTGGAGATCTCCGATCTGGTTGGCAGTGGAGATGGGAACAAATGGAGAATTCCGTTCTAAAATTTATATATGTCGGGTCCAAGTGCCTCCCCTGAATGGGACTGTGCCCTGTGTATCCCAGTCCCATGGTAAGACCAAAAGACATAAGAGCAGAAGTAAGCCATTCGGCCCATTGAGTCTGCTATGCCATTAAATGAGATCATGTTTGACCTGATCTGAACCCTCAACTCCAATTGCCTGTCCTCTCCCGTCGATTCCCTTACTGATTAAAAATCTGTCTATCTCAGCCTTAAAGATATCTAATGACACAGCCTCCACATCCCTCTGTGGTTAAACATTCCCCAATTCACTACCCTCTGAGAGAAGAAACTTTTCATAATCTCTGTCTCAAATAGACCACCCCTTACTCTGAGATTATAGAATCATAGATCCCTACAGTGCAGAAAGAGGCCCTTCAGCCCATCGAGTCTGCACCAAACACAATCCCACTCAGGCCCTACCTCCAAATCCCCACACATTTACCCACTAACCTACACATCCCAGGACACAAAGGGGCAATTTCTTAGCATGGCCAATCAACCTAACCCACACATCTTTGGACTGTGGGAGGAAACCGGAGTACCCGGAGGAAACCCACACAGACACGAGGAGAATGTGCAAACTCCACACAGACAGTGACCCCGAGCCAGGAATTGAACCCAGGTCCCTGGAGCTGTGAAGCAGCAGTGCTAACCACTGTGCTACCGTGCCACCCCATGTCTTCTTATCCAGGCTGTCCCACAAGGGTAAAACAACCTCTCAGTATCTATCCTGCCAAGCACCTGAGAATCCTATGGCTGGAATTTTACTGGTACGTCCATCCGAGATTCATATGTTCCCACCCGAAGCCAGCGGAAAATGCCGTTCTCCGAGCCTCGCTCGCCCCTGGAATTGGGGCAGGCCTGCTGGTAAAGTTCTGGCCTCTATGTCTCAGTAAGGGTCGCCTCACATTCTTCTAAACCCTATTGAGTACAGACCAAACCTACTCAACGTCTCCTTACAAGGAAACCCCTCAATACTTGGGATCAACCCCTGAACCTGCTCCATGCGGACTTCATAGAAACCCTACAGTACAGAAAGAGGCCATTTGGCCCATCAAGTCTGCACCCTCCACAAACCCACCCAGGCCCTACCCCCATATATTTTACCCACTAATCCTCTGACCTATGCATATATGGTCAATTTAGCATGGCCAATCAACCTAACCTGCACATCTTTGGACTGTGGGAGGAAACCGGAGTACCCAGAGGAAACCCACGCAGACACGAGGAGAATGTGCAAGCTCCACACAGGCAGTGACCCGAGCCGGGAATCAAACCCAGGACCCTGGAGCTGTGAAGCAGCAGTGCTAACCCACTGTGCTACCGTGCTGCCCTTAGCCAATTGTTAGATTGGATAAGCGTCACGTGTATCTGAAGCAGGAGGTGATCAAATATAAAATGCAAGAACAAGCCCATTGAAAGCACTGGGCACCTGGGAAAAATACCATCAGCGTTCCTTGTCCTGCTATCACACACAATAAGTCAGTCATGTTGAGGTTTTTAAAAATGGAACTTTATTTTTAAGTCTGTTATATATAGATATGGCCATTGGCTCCTCTGCCTTACAGTCTCACTATTGGCTAGGTAAAATGTTCTTGGGGTCAAGAGGCAGAAACTGTGCAGTTCCGGCATTGTGGCCAAGAATGCATACTGTTCGCACACATTCAAAGTTTAATTTGATGTGAATTATTCACCGTTGATGTGATATGGAGCAGGGTGTGAACAAATGATCATCGTACCATCAATGATCAACTTAATTGGGCCGAACCCTTGGGCGCATCACTGTGAAATGGATCATTCACCCACTCATCTGGCGAGACCTCCCCAGTGCAAACACAAGGCAGCATTTTTCTGAAAGAACATTGCGGGCTGAGGCCGTAATGAGAGGTTGCAAGGTTCCAAGTTGAGGAAAGCACCGATGATTGTAAACAATTTTCAAGAACTGGCTGAGATTCTCACCGCACTCCTGATGCAAGGTAAGTACATCTCCCGCAATGCCTCCCAGATGTCATTGCTATATATTGCTTATAGAAGAACGAAGGATTTTGTAACATAGGATTCAGCAGGCAGGATCTGAGGCTTTATTATACGTCTTTATGCTTATTAGCAGATAACTGATTTGTATTTATCCTACGTTACCCTAAGACTACAATCGATATGTGTAAGATATACAGATCTGTCGATCCAGTGCATTGCACAATATCAACATGAAAGGTCATTTAAGACAAACATAATCTTGGCTGAGGCACTTATATACATGCAATGTTCAGTAAACACTTTCACTAATAGGTTCAGTATTTGTAATGAGTCCTGTTTATTGAAGCAGACTCGTCAGCCCAGTGTCTTTACCCCCATTGGTACCCGGAGGAAGAATCCCCCGCTCCAACATCACACTCAGTCATCCAGGTGCTGTTCCTCCCAGGTGGATGTCGGGATGGCACTGTAGGGGTCCATTATCACCTTGGCACAACGAATAATCATCATAATCAGGAAGAGGCACAGGAGCACAAAGCAGGCCAGCGTCAATCCTTTGTCCACATCAACGTACATTGGTTCAGGGGTGGCATTCTCCATTGCTTTGGACTTTCTTCATCAGCCGTGCTCATCGCTGCTACCATCCTGAAACTCCTGCAAAATAAGTCGGTTGTTTTTATTCAGGATTGCATTTGTATAGTGACTTTCATCACCTTAAGTGCTTTTTTTTTTTGACGTCCAACCACTGTTGCAATGTTGGATCAACAGAAGCCAGCGTGAGCATAGAAAGATCCCACAAACCGCAAAATGATAATCATAGCATCATTACAGTGCTGAAGGAGGCCATTTGGCCCATCACATCTGTGCTAACTCTCTGACAATATCCTACCCAGACCCTATCCCCATAATCCCACTATTACCCCATCCATTGATTCTGTCTACATTTCCCGCTACCTTGGAAAAGCATAATTAAGGACCATGCATCCTGGATATTCCCTCTTCCACCTCGTTCTCTTGGGAAAAAGACACAAAAGTCTGAGGTCACGTACCAACCGACTTAAAAACAGCTTCTTCCCTGCTGCCATCAGACTTTTGAATGGACTTACCTTGCATTAAGTTGATCTTTCTCTACTCTATAGTTATGACTGTAACACTACATTCTGCACTGTCTCCTCTCCTTCTCTATGAATAGTATGCTTTGTCTGTATAATGTGCAAGAAACAATACTTTTCATTGTATGTTAATACATGTGACAATAATAAATCAAACCAAATATTCACCTAACTTACACATCTTTGGACTGTGGGAGAAAACCAGAGCACCCAGTGGAAACGCACACAGTCACCCAAAGCTGGAATCAAACCCGTGTCCCTGGCGCTGTGAGGCAGCAGTGCTAACCACTGTGCCACTGCTAGTGATATTGACTGAGGGATAATTGCTAGTCAGGACACCGGGACAAACTCCACTGCTGATCTTTAAAACAATGCCCTATTATGTTGGTCATGATGTGGAGATGCCGGCGTTGGACTGGGGTAAACACAGTAAGAAGTCTCACGACACCAGGTTAAAGTCCAACAGGTTTATTTGGTAGCAAACGCCACTAGCTTTCAGGGCCCTGCCCCTTCATCAGGTGAGTGGGGAATTCTGATCCCTGTTTGTGATCAGAACTCCCCACTCATCTGACGAAGGAACAGCGCTCCGAAAGCTAGTGGCGTTTACTACCAAATAAACCTGTTGGACTTTAACCTGGTGCTGTGAGACTTCTTACTGTTATATTGGGCCAGCAGGACTTTGGTCTGACTCAGTGAGGGGCAAGTTAGACTGTGTGAGTGATCCTCCTTCATCTCAGTGGCTGCAAGATTGAAATCAGCCTTGTTCACTAACTACGACCCCATGAATAAAACTGAACACATTTAATACACACATCATTCATATATTAATAAAACTATTAACTTCAAATGGTAAAAAACAAAATAAATGTTTAGACTTTGGATGTAGAGGGTGCACACAGTCAATGTTGTGTTGAAACCGCACACACCCTGACTCCTTCCCCCACCATATCCCTTGATCCCTTTAGCCCCAAGAACTATACTTCATTTCTTCTTGAAATCACTCAATGTTTTGGCCTCAACTATTTTCTGTGGTAGTAAATTCCACACATTCACCATCCTTTGGTTGAAGAAATATCTCCTCGTCTCAGTTCTAAAAGGTTTAGCCCACATCCTCAAATTATGACCCCTAGTTCTGGAATCCCCCATCTTTCTGAATCTACCTTGTTTAACCCTGTTAGAATTTTACGCATTTCTATGAGATCTCCTCTCACGCTTCTAAACTCCAGTGAATACTATCCTAACCGACTTAGTCTGTCCCTGTATGACAGAGCTGCCATCCCAGGAATCGGCCCGGTAAACCTTCGATGTACTCCTTCTTTAGCAAGAACATCCCTCCTCAGGTAAGGACACCAAAACTGTACACAATACTCTAGATGTGGCTTCAGCAATGGCCTATACAATTGCAGCAAAACATCCCTCACCCCTTTACACATATCCTCTCACTATGAAGGCCAACAAACCATTTGCCTTCTTTACTGCCTGCTGTACCTGCACGCTTACTTTCAATGACTGATGCACAGGGACTCCAGGGTCCTGTTGAGTAGTCACCTCTCTCAATTTACACCCATTCAGGTAATAATCTGTCTTTATATTATTGCTACATTATGCTGTATCTGCCAAATCAGGCTGAAGCATCTCTGCATCCTCTTCGAGGTTCACTCTCCCACCCAACTTTGTGTCATCTGCAAATTTGGAGATAATACATTCAGTTCCCTCTTCCAAATCATTAATATATAATGTGAGCAGTTGGGGTCCTTTCACAGAACCCTGTGAAACCCCACTATTCACTGACTGCCAATCAGAAAAAGACCCATTTATGCCAACTCTTTGCTTCATATCTGCCAACCAGTTTTCTATCCATCTCAGGATATTACCTGCAATCCCATGTGCTTTAATTTTGTTGTTGTTTGTCCATCGTCATCGATGAAGACCTCGACACCATTAGTCATTTTGAGGCTGGCTGCGGTGTTCCGAAGATGACTGATCAGTGCCAATTCGGGCACGGAATGTCCGGGCACATATTGGGCAGACTTGTGTTGACACTGTGTTGGTGGCTCTGGACTTGCGCAGCTCGGGCTTAAGTTGTGCTTCAGCAATACACCTTGCTTCGTGAGCTTGACAACCCTTGTGGATGAGGCAGTGCCAGGTAGGGTGGTTTTGTGCCAGTGTTTCCCAGGTGGTTGTGTCAATGTCAAGCGACTTCAGGAAGGCCTTGTGTGTCTTTGAATTGTTTCTTCTGCCCTCCATGCGAGCGTCTTCCGGCAGAGAGTTCCCCAAAAAGGAACTGCTTGGGTCTGCGCTCGTCTGACATACGGATGACATGACCAGCCCACCGGGTCTGTGCTCTCATCATCAATGTGTGGACTGATGGTAGACTTGCTCTAGAGAGAACTTCAGTGTCTGGTACTTTGTCTTGCCATCGGATGTGTAATATTGTGCAAAGACAAGACATGACTTGTCTTGGCTTTAACTTTATATACTAATCTGTTATGTGAGACCTTGTCGAAAGCCTTCTGAAAGTCTAAATAAACCACGTCCACTGGTTCCCCTCAGTCAATTCTACTGGTTACATCCTCAAAGAATTCCAACAGATTCATCAAGTATGATTTCCCCTTTGCAATAAATGCCAGCCCTGCCAGTGACGTCTGGGAATGGATAACACAATGTGCATGAAAACGGAGTCAGATATGAAGTGTCCGTGCAGACGGGAACAGTGTAGCACAAATAGATCAGCTGCAATGATATTTATTGATGTAAACTTTTAAATTAATGTTGTGGTAGGAATTTAAAAGTTATTAATTGTTGGATGTTCATTAAAAGAGGCAATTATTTAAAACACACCGGAGAGTTTCACACACCGGGATGCATGGGGGGAGAAACCCTAATCTTTGCCCCCTTCCCATCCCCGCAATGAACAGTCACAATCACGTCCCAGGATAGACAGCTGTCAGCAACAAGCCGTTTTGGAATAATGAATAGTGGAACCCATCACTCTCTCCACAACACGGCAGCGGAACGAGGGGTTAACATTAAAGCACGTCTTGTGCCAGGTTCCGGGTTGTTGTGGTGCGTCACCATCTCAAGCACACTCGATCATTGCTGGCACAGGCACCAAGTTAATCAGAGCTCTTTGATCCTCCTGCTATAACATCCAGGCTTTACTGTCAAAGAAAGCAACTTGAATTAAATATATTTTATTGATTCACAATCCTTTTCAAAACTCTTTGTCCGCATTGATGGCCACTGATATGAAGTATTACTCGTCTATTTATCTGTTCTTATTATTGCCAGCTTTAAGCTATTGCTACATTCTCTGGGTACGCTGCTCCTTCCATTTAGCCAACACTATTCTGTTTATGAGTTTTCCTCCTGATTCTGTGAATACTGTAGACCGTGTGCACTGTATGGAAGATCCATTTAAACAAAGCTGGAGATAGAAATCAGAGTGGGGAAGGTCTGAATGCCCATTAGATGTGTGCGCTATCCTTTCTCCCCTGTGTTCCCTCTCTATGTTTGATCCAGCTGATAGCTGATACCCAGGGGGTAATCCTCTCACCACCCTGACTGGCCACTGAAACCGAGAATGGAGACAGTGTCAGTCACACTCTGGCAGCTCTCCCAACACAGCACCAAATCAACACAGCACAAATCAACACAGCACCGAATCAACACAGCACCGAATCAACACAGCACCGAATCAGACACAGCACCGAATCAACACAGCACAAATCAACACAGCACCGCATCAACACAGCACCGAATCAACACAGCACCGAATCAACACAGCACAAATCAACACAGCACCGCATCAACACAGCACCGAATCAACACAGCACCGAATCAACACAGCACCGAATCAACACAGCACCGAATCAACACAGCACCGAATCAGACACAGCACCGAATCAACACAGCACCGAATCAACACAGCACCGAATCAACACAGCACCGCATCAACACAGCACCGCATCAACACAGCACCGAATCAACACAGCACCGAATCAACACAGCACCAAATCAGACACAGCACCAAATCAACACAGCACCGAATCAGACACAGCACCGAATCAACACAGCACCGAATCAGACACAGCACCGAATCAGACACAGCACCGAATCAACACAGCACCGAATCAACACAGCACCGAATCAACACAGCACCGCATCAACACAGCACCGAATCAACACAGCACCGAATCAACACAGCACCGCATCAACACAGCACCGAATCAGACACAGCACCGAATCAACACAGCACCGAATCAGACACAGCACCGAATCAGACACAGCACCGAATCAACACAGCACCGAATCAACACAGCACCGAATCAACACAGCACCGAATCAACACAGCACCGAATCAGACACAGCACCGAATCAACACAGCACCGAATCAGACACAGCACCGAATCAACACAGCACCGAATCAACACAGCACCGAATCAACACAGCACCAAATCAGACACAGCACCAAATCAACACAGCACAAATCAACACAGCACCGCATCAACACAGCACCGAATCAACACAGCACCGAATCAGACACAGCACCGAATCAACACAGCACCGAATCAACACAGCACCGAATCAACACAGCACCAAATCAGACACAGCACCAAATCAACACAGCACAAATCAACACAGCACCGAATCAGACACAGCACCGAATCAACACAGCACCAAATCAGACACAGCACCAAATCAACACAGCACAAATCAACACAGCACCGAATCAACACAGCACCAAATCAGACACAGCACCAAATCAACACAGCACAAATCAACACAGCACCAAATCAGACACAGCACCAAATCAACACAGCACCGAATCAACACAGCACCGAATCAGACACAGCACCGAATCAACACAGCACCGAATCAACACAGCATCAAATCAACACAGCATCGAATCAACACAGCACCAAATCAGACACAGCACCGAATCAACACAGCATCGAATCAACACAGCATCGAATCAGACACAGCACCAAATCAGACACAGCACCGAATCAACACAGCATCGAATCAACACAGCATCAAATCAGACACAGCACCAAATCAACACAGCACCGAATCAGACACAGCACCGAATCAGACACAGCACCGAATCAGACACAGCACAAATCAACACAGCACCGAATCAGACACAGCACCGAATCAGACACAGCACCGAATCCACACAGCACCGAATCAACACAGCACCAAATCAACACAGCACCGCATCAACACAGCACCGAATCAGACACAGCACCGAATCAGACACAGCACCGAATCAGACACAGCACCGAATCAACGCAGCACCGCATCAACACAGCACCGAATCAACACAGCACCGAATCAGACACAAATTCCCAGAAAGATCAACCGTCATCAAGATCCTACAGGACAATTAAACCCTAGTCTCTACAATGAGTAGATGCCATTGACTATCACTGTTTGCTGTGCAGATACATGGATTTGGGTCGGTGTCTGTGGGTAAATTTGCACATTCTCCCCGTGCTTGCGTGGGTTTTCTCCGGGTGCTCCAGTTTCCCCCCACACCCCAAAAACGTGCTCTTAGGCTGATTGGTGTAACAAATTGTCCCTAAATTAGCCGTCCCTCGATCTGGTTATAATTCCTTTATTGTGGAGTCCAATAGGCGTAGACAAAGGTCATAGGGAGAAGAGGGCACTCACAATGTTAAAATGGTGGCGCGGGCTCGTTGGGCCGAAGGGCCTGTTTCCCGGGCTGTGTTGTTCTTTGCTCAGCTGTTGCAGCGTTGCGGGACGGTGGCGCAGTGGTTAGCACTGCTACCTCACAGAGCCAGGGGCATGAGTTCAATTCCAGCCTTAGGTGTCCGTGTGGAGTTTGCACATTCTCCCTGTGTCTGTACACATTTCCTCCGGTTTCCTCCCACATACCAAAGACGTGCAGGTTCGGTCGAATGGCCAGGCTAAATTGTCCCTTAGTGTCAGGGGGGTTAACAGGGTAGATGTGTAGGGTTACGGGGATAGGGCCAGGGTGGGATTGTACAGGCTCGAGGGGCCGACTGGCCTCCTTCTGCACTGGAGAGACTCTGTGATCCCGTTCTATGATTAACTCAACACAATCAGGTCCATACGTCCGGCTGAGGGAAATCAGATACTTCATGCTAACCGAACAGTCAGCAGGATGCTTAAATAAGACTTCAGTTAACCTGAAACCACTGGACCTTGTGAGCAGAACGGATTAAGGAGAGTAATCGCTCTTTAAAAAAGGGCAGAGAGTTCATTGAATTGTTTGAAGAGCCACTCACAATGTCAGGGGAGGAACCTTTCTATTAATTTCATTTCTGATAGCTCAATGACTTGACAGATAGTTCTCAGTAACCGCCCGGTTTAGAGACTCTAACAGGTCATACGACAGGTCATTTCTACTTCCAAATGGTCCAAATCTTTTCCAGCATCCTTGATCTAAAAAGCAACAAATGTTCATTGTTCGTGTCTACCTGCTGGCTGTAAAAGACAATCCTAAAATGTGACGGCGAGCAGTTTTTTACAGACTCCTGCGGAAAGGAGAACTGAGCAGCAGGAAGGTATTGGCTGAAATTTTCCAGCTGTTCCCATCGGCAGGATCGACAGATCCCACTGCCATCAACTGCCCCCACCGCCACCCCCACTACCCGCCACCCCCCCTCCCCACACACACACACACACACACACAAACACAACCCCACCGCGGGTTCCTCAGTGGTGGAGGTGGCAAACAGTAGGAAAATTATTGACAGATGCAGGAATGGAGGATCCTGTCACCGGCCAATGGCAGCTCATCAGTGCCACCTCAGAATAAGCCATGGGGGTGGGGATGGTGTATTATAATAATGATGGTTTGTTAATAGAACATTCCAGCGCAGTACAGGCCCTTCGGCCCTCGATGTTGCGCCGACCAGTGGAACCAATCTAATGACCTTCTAACCTAAACTATTCCAATCTTATCCATATGTCTATCCATTGACCATTTGAACGCCCTTAAAGTTGGCGAGTCCACAACTGCTGCAGGCAGGGCATTCCACGCCCTTACTAACCTCTGAGTAAAGATCACTTCATCGTGATTAATAACATTCGCCATTGCAATACTGGTCCGAATGAACTGATGAACGATCATCGCAGCTCAACAATTGGTTAGCACTACAACAACAACTTGCATTGACGTAACACCTTCAATATAAAGCAGCCCGCACGGGGCATTCTTCAGCAGAATTGGCGCTGAGCCACAACGGGACCTGGTTACAGCCAAAAACGGGGTTGAAAAGATCTTCGAGGGGGCGCAATGGTGAAGAACGTAAGAACATAAGAAATAGGAGCAGGAGTAGGCCATCTAGCCCTTCGAGCCTGCCCCGCCATTCAATAAGATCATGACTGATCTGAAGTGGATCAGTTCCACTTTCCCGCTTTCTCCCCATAACCCTTAATTCCCCTTGCCTACCAAAAACCTATCTACCCGCATCTTAAATATATTCAGCGAGGTAGCCTCCACCACTTCAATGGGCGGAGAATTCCAGAGATTCACCACCCTTTGAGTGAAGAAGTTCCTCCTCAACTCCGTTCTAAACCGCCCCCCCTTTATCCTGAGGCTGTGCCCTCTAGCCCTGCTGTCCTTTCTGAGCGGGAAGAATCTCTCTACCTCTACCCTATCCATCCCCTTCATTATCTTATACGTCTCTATAAGATCCCCCCTCATCCTTCTAAACTCCAATGAGTACAGGCCCAGTCTATTCAATCTCTCCTCATAGTCCAACCCCCTCATCTCCGGTATCAGCCTAGTGAACCTCCTCTGCACTCCCTCCAAGGCCAAAATATCCTTGCGTAGAGAGGCATTTCCAGAACTTTGACCTTCCACCACTGGAGGAGAATGGTGGGTGAAGAAGAACAGGAATGGACAAAAGGCCAGAAGTGGAGTTATCCCAGAGGATTGTGGGATAACATCACAGGGTTTGAGCACACAGGTGAGAAATTGTAATTGAGATACATGGGATTTGAACTGATGGAAAGTCATGAATCTGAAACGTGTTTCTGTCTCTGCAGATAGAGTTATAGAGTCATAGGGTCTCACAGCACAACAAAGAGGCTCATTGGCCATCAAGCACCTTCGGAGTTGAGGAGGAATTTCTTCACTCAAAGGGTGGTGAATCTCTGGAATTCTCTGCCCGTTGAAGTGGTGGAGGCTGCCTCGCTAAATATATTTAAGTCACGGGTAGATAGGTTTCTGATAGACAGGGGAATTAAGGGTTATGGGGAGAAAGCAGGAAAGTGGAACTGATCCACTTCAGATCAGCCATGATCTTATTGAATGGCGGGGCAGGCTCGAAGGGCTAGATGGCCTACTCCTGCTCCTATTTCTTATGTTCTTAAGCACCTATCTATTCTCATCCCATTTCCCAGAACTTGGTCCATAACCTTGTAGCTATGTGTTTCAGATACTCATTCAAGTGCGTCTTAGAACATAGAACATAGAACATAGAACATTACAGCGCGGAACAGGCCCTTCGGCCCACAATGTTGCGCCGACCAGTCTTATTTTTAAAAAAAAACATTGACCCACTAATCTAAACCAATCCCTTTTCGTCCATAAACCTATCCACCAATCTCTTAAACCCCCCCAAACTAGGCGCATTTACAACTGCAGCAGGCAGGGCATTCCAGTCCCTCACCACCCTCTGGGTAAAGAACCTACCCCTGACATCCGTCCTATAACTACCCCCCCTTAATTTAAAGCCATGCCCCCTCGTGCTAGCTTTCTCCATCCGAGGAAACAGGCTATCACCATCCACCCTATCTAAACCTCTAATCATCTTATATGTTTCTATAAGATCCCCTCTTAGCCGCCTTCTTTCCAGTGAAAACAACCCCAAATCCCTCAGTCTCTCCTCATAGGAACTCCCCTGCATACCAGGCAACATCTTGGAGCTAAAGGGATTTGGGGAGAAGGCAGGATTGAATCTGATGATCAGCTACGGTCAAAATCAATGAATGGGTGCTTTTCAAATTGGCAGGCAGTAACTTATAGGGTGCCCCAGGGATCGGTGCTGGGAACCCAGCTATTCACAATATAAACGATTTAGATGAGGGAACAAAATGTAACATCTCAAAGTTTGCAGATGATACGAAGTTGGGTGGGAGGGTGAACTGTGATGAGGATACAGGGACCCTTCAGAATGATCTGGACAGGTTGGGTGAGTGGGTTAATCAATGGCAGATGCAGAATAATGTGAGGTTGGAAGCAAAAACAAGAAGGCAGATTACCAATTGAATGGCTGTAAATTGGGAGAGGGGAGTGTGCAGAGGGATCTGGGTGTCCTTGTGCACCAGTCACTGAAGGTAAGCGTGCAGGTGCAGCAGGAGGTAAAGATGGCAAATGGTATGTTGGCCTTCATTGCGAGAGGTTTCGAGTACAGGAACAGGGATGTGTTGTTGCGATTATACAGGGCCTTGGTAAGGCCACACCTAGAGTATTGTGCGCAGTTTTGGCCTCCTTTTCTGAGGAAGGATGTTCTTGCTCTCGAGGGAGTGCAGTGAAGGTTTACCAGGCTGATTCCGGGGATGTATGAGGAGAGATTGACTCGGTTAGGATTGTTTTCACTGGAGTTCAGATGATTGAGGGGGGATCTCATAGAGATTTATAAAATTCTAACAGAACTAGATAGGGTAGATGCAGGGAGGATATTACAATGAAGAACAAAGAACAAAGAACAGTACAGCACAGGAAACAGGCCCTTCTGCCCTCCCGATGGTGGGGGAGTCCAGAGCCAGGAGTCACAGTCTGAGGATTCAGCGTAGACCACTTAGGATGGAGATGAGGGGACATTTCTTCACCCAAAGAGTGGTGAGGCTATGGAATTCATTACCACAGGAAATAGTTGATGCCAAAACATTGAATGTATTCAAGAGACGGCTGGATATAGCACTTGGGGCGAATGGGATCAAAGGTCATGGGAAAAAAACAGGATTATGCTATTGAGTTGGACAATCAGCCATGATTGTAATAAATGGTGGAGCAGGTGCAAAGGGCCAAATGGCCTCCTCCTGCTCCTATCTTCTATGTTTCTATGAATGGCAAAGCAGGCTTGAAGGGCCGAATGGCCTAGTCCTGCTTCTATTTTTCTACATGTTGTAAGGATTCCTGCTTCTACCACCCTTTCAGGCAGAGAGTTCCAGATCCCCACCACCCTCTGGATGATAAAGGTTTTCCTCCTGCATTCCCCAGGTATGCACAGAACATTAGCCCTGTAATCTTAACGACCTTGATTGGTGGATTGGCCGGTGCAGTGTGTTGGTATTTTGAAAAGTGCAGAATATGTTTGTTTTCAATTGAACATTTCATATGGAATTGTACCAGCAGAGGGAGTCTGCACTCAGAAGCAAGTGTCAGAAAAAGTGGTGAAATAAAAGGAGCCATGGTGCATGCACACTTTTAATTCTGGCTGTTTACCGTCCCATGAACCTTACACTAGCAATGAGGGAATACAAAATAAGAAGCAATGAATCTGTTTTGAGGGTTTAGCCTACTCTTTGCAGAGAAAACAGTTTTCTAACTCGCAGATTTAGAGAAACACCCAAAGATACACAGGTTCAGAACAGGAAAGCATTATGGACAATTTTAATCACTTTTGCTGATAAGAATGGCATTGTACATTCTTAACCTATGACTTTTTCAAGTACATTCAGAGTCATTCTTCATATTCCTACAGTGACAGAAGTGACTGCAATGTTTTGAAGGTGCTATACCAGGGTTTACTATCACAGGGAATTAAAGAAAAACTGCCACATTTCTCTACTACACCACTGAAGAATTAGAAGATATTTTAAGGACACTTGCACCAGAACAAAATGACTATGAGTCAGCTAAAAATGCGCTGATGTTTTGTTCCACGTCAAAAACAAAACACCATACAAGAAACAATTATTTCAGCAAGAAGCGAAGATGACAGTGGATCAGTATTCCGTACGCTTGTGACAACCAGCAGTCAACTGTGACTTTGGTGAAACTGAACCGGTAGAGAGGAGATGATGAACACAATTCATTGATTGTCATTGTAATATCCTAACAATGTTCAGGGTTGTGGGTTTTAAACAAAAAGAAAAATGTGTGTGGGTTGCAAATGTAGATTCGAAATAACACAACAGATTGATTGCAGGATGTGTTTCCAATACAGAGTAGAAACTGAAACTAAACACCCCAATGACATCACCATTAAACCATATGACCACCTCTTAAAGAAATCACACAACTACTTAAGTATATAACATCCCTCCCCCTTTAGCTGTGTGTTAATAACAAATTACTATCATGCTATCCATTGGATCAATAAAACTCCCGACACATTTCAATGCACCATAAATCATTTCACACGATCAGTCAGAAAGGTGATAAGGAGGATGTGCAACATCGAGGGCTGAAGGGCCTGTACTGTGCTGTAATGTTCTATGCTCTATGTATTTCTCTTTGGTTGTATACAAAATTCTGGAATTTGGTTATCCTTGACCCTAGGAGTATGATTTAGAACTTCAGTAGATATTTCTTTTCGTGGAACTAATTCTGCATCATTCACATGTGGTATAGTAGCAAAGACACAATCACCAGGCAACTCAAATTCAACTTATTCTTCCATATTGTATTTACAACACTCGGGGGTGTTCCTCTGGAGTTGATTCTGAGAGATCATTTTGAGATTGTAACAATTTCTCAGCACGGTGTCAAACGAACTCATCTTCGATTTGAACTGTGTAAGAAATTGGACCTGTTCTTCCTAAAACTTTGGCTGGTACCCATTTCTCACTTGTGGCATAATTACACACTAACACTCAATCTCCTTGTTAAAGCGAGCCTTCACTTCTCATCTAGTAACTTGAGATTGCTACCTCTGAAGTTTCTGGATTTAATAACAAAACAAATCAAATCAAACATAGTTCTCAACTTTCTCTTTAAGAGTAGTAATGCATAAGCAGTTTCCATAAGATGACAAAAAGCTTATTCACACAATGTGAGGCTTTGAAAGAATATTTCAAAGATTGTATGAATCTTTTAGCTAACCCATTGGTTGATGAATGATAAGGCGCAGATTTAATATGCTGAATACCATTTACTTTGAGATAATTCTCTTGTGAAGTAAAATGTGACTGATTATCACAAGCAATCTTTTTAGTTTACAAAATCTTGCAATATTTGTGTCAGGTTTTGCAATGGTATTTTTCAGATGTAGAAGGTTTCATGATGACAACTTCTGGCCACTTTGAGTGTGCATCAATTATGAGTAAGAACATGTGACCCCACAAACCAACCAGCAAAATCTAAAAATGATTGTCGCCATGGCATTTTAGACCACTCCCAAAGACACAACATTGATGTTTTTCTTATTCATGCACAGGATTTCTCTTCAATCTGAGCATTCAGACCCAGACACCAAAAATAACTATGTGCAAATTCAATTATCCAGACTACACCAGAATGTTATTCATGTGGATCTTCCAGAACCCTTCCACGCAGACTAGGAAGAACGGTCACTTGGATTCCCCACAGTATACTACCATCGTGGACAGTCAACTCAAGCTTTCTTGATACACATGGTTTCAAATCAGAATGTTGATGATGCATTCCAGCTGTTTTTTTAATACCATCACCTTAAGTCCATAAGAAATAGGAATAGAATTAGGCCATTCAGCCCATCAAGCCTGCTCCGCCATTCAATCATAGCTGATATGATTCTCATCCGCATTCTCCCGTTTTCTCCCTGAAACGCTTGATCCCCTTATTGATCAAGAACCTATCTATCTCTGTCTTAAAGACACTCAATGACCCGGTCTCCACAGCCCTCTGTGGCAAAGAGTTCCACAGATTCACCACTCTCTGGCTGAAGAAATTCCTCCTCATCTCCGTTTTAAAGGATCGTCCCTTCATTCTGAAGTTGTGCCCTTGAGTTCTAGTCTCTCCCACTAGTGGAAACATCCCCTCCACGTCCACTCTATCCAGGCCTGTCAGTATTTCATAAATTTCAATTAGATCCCCCCCCCTCATCCTTCTAAACTCCATCGAGTATAGACCCAGATTCCTCAACTGCCCCTCATATGACAAACCCTTCATTCCTGGGATCATTGTTCTGGACCCCCTCCAAGGCCAGCACATCCCTCCTTAGATATGGGGCCCAAAACTGCTCACAATATTCCAAATGGGGCCTGGCTGGAGGCTTACACAGCCTCAGCAGCACTTCCCTGCTCTTGTATACTAGCCCTCTAGAAATGAATGCTAATGTTGAACTCGCCTTCCTAACTGCCAACTGAACCTGCACATTAACCTTCAGAGAATCCTGAACCAGGGCTCTCAGGTCCCTTTGTGCTTCAGATTTCCGAAGCCTTTCCCCATTTAGAAAATAGTCTGCCTAAGTGCATAGCCTCACACTTTCCCACATTGTATCCCATCATGGTATCATTTCTGGTTTGTCTCTGATCTTGGGAAGCTGTAACAGGCAAATGATCTACTTGTGAAAAAGAAAGAACATTAGCAAAAAGAATTGATGGCATCTGCTCAATAGGTGAAGGTAACCGAGGATCAGAGCCTCGGGACGTTCCTGGAAATCAACTGCTACATGTGTTGATGTTTTTCTCTTTTACTCCGCAGGTATGTCAGTCCACCTTGTTGTCTAACGAGGGGCATGCACACGGTGGGTCGTGCGTGGGCTGCTCTTGGATGTTTCGAGAGTGGCCTAGTACTTCGTGTCGTTTGTGTACGCTTAAAACTGGACCAGCAGATGGGCACCACGACAGCTCAGTGACTATCACTGCTGGCTGTGCAGATACATGGATTTGGGGAGTGTCTGTGGGAGTTTGTGCATTCTCCCTGTGGTTGCGTGGGTTTCCTCCGGGTGCTCCGGTTTCCTCCCACACCCCAAAGATGTGCTCTTAGGCTGATTGGTGTAACAAATTGTCCCTAAATTATTCTCCCCTGAATCTGGTTTCCAATGGGGGTACCATAAGCATAGACACGGGTCAAGGGAGGTGTGGGAAAAATGCTTTGTTAAAATGGCGGCGCAGGCTCGTTGGGCCGAAGGGCCTGTTTCCCGTGCTGTGTTGTTCTTTGTTCTTTGTAAGCGTGATAACACATCAGTATTGGTATGACACTGGCTGATGATAGTTTATATTGTAGAAGTGTGAGGATAAGATCAGTGACCATCTTTGTAACTGGCTCACAACTAATGACGCTATGTCTTTATAAAACTCAAAAGTAATAGTTAAGGGTCAATGATCAGTTAATAATGTGAGATGACAACCATATAAACAATGATGAAATCTTTTTATGCCAAAAAATTATACTTCTTATTCTGGCTGAGCACATTTAGATTCAGTACTGGTCAGAGTAGGTGAGACAAAAGCTTGTTCTTCTCACAAAGACATAATATGTGAAACCACTGCCCCTATTCAATAAGGTGAAACATCACAAGCAAGCAGTATCATGGCTTTGGATTAAAATTAACCAATACTTCAGGTCTCTGCAAAGCATCTTTGACATTCTTGTCTGCTTTCTCACATTCTGTTGTCCAATTCCATGACTTTCAAACACAGTAAATTATTCTATGGCTCTTTGCAATGGCTTCAATAATGTAGTTAAATTAGGAAAAAATTTGCCACAATAACTTACAGTCCTGGAAAAGACCTCAATTGCATCACATTTGTCGAATGTGGTGCTTCTAAAATAGCATCTCAAGAAAATAGCCCAAATACTGGACTAAAATCTGGAAAAAGTCATAATTTTCCTTCTTGATATGCAGACCTTGTGCTTGTTACCATTCCAATGTTGCTTCTAAATTATTCAAGTGCTCTTGTTCACTGGACCCTGTAATTAGAATATATCTAGGTAACATTGTACACCAGAGAGACCACTTCAAATCTGATCCATTGTTCTTTGGAAGAGGGCTAGTGAAGATGTCATTCCAAAAGGTAATCTTTTATAATGAGAAAGACCTTTATGTGTGGCAATGTTAAGCACCGCTTGTGATTTAGTGGCTACATTCATCTGTAAATATGTTTGTGAAAGATCAGTCTTGCTGAATTTCTGCCCACCTGATAACTCAGCAAACAAGTCTTCAATTAAAGGAAGTGGATATTGATCAGCAAAATCACCACAAATACAAACTGAACCATTTGGTTTCATGACAGGTACAATGGGGGTAACCCAGTCACTCATTGTAACTGGCTCTAACGCATCAGTGTTAACAAGTCAGACTAATTCTTCTTCAACCTTGGCATGAATTGCATATGGCATTGCTCTTGCTTTTTGACTTTTTGGTTGATTATTAGACTTTATCTTTTGTTTCACTTGAACTCTCTTCATTGTTCCAAGTGCCTCTTCAAAATAAGAACATAAGAAATAGGAGCAGGAGTAGGCCATCTAGCCCCTCGAGCCTTCCTCGCCATTCAATAAGATCATGGCTGATCTGTCGTGGCTCAGTTCCACATTCCCGCCCTCTCCCAATAACCCTTAATCCCCTCGCTTATCAAAAACCCATCAACCCGCGTCTTAAAAATATTTAGCGAGGCAACCTCCACCACCTCAACGGGCAGAGAATTCCAGAGATTCACCACCCTTTGAGTGAAGAAGTTCCTCCTCAACTCTGTTCTAAACCGCCCCCCCTTTATCTTGAGGCTGTGCCCCCTAGTCCTACTGTCCTTTCTTGTATTTATCCAGAAGACACTGGAGGTCTATTGTACAGTGTGCTGACAGTGCTCCAGTTAAGCTTCATCTTCTCCAGTCATGATCTCCCAAATAGAGCTGGAAAATTACCAAGACCACAATGGAGAGGCAACTCCGCTGCTTGTCCACTCAATTCTTACATTTACCATGATGTAACCTTTTAACGGCACAATCTCTTCCGTGTATGTCCTTAAAATCACATTAGCTGGTTTTCAATAAAGATGTTTTATCCTTTTCTGATATGTAGTCTCAGATATTTACAGATGCACTGGTATCAACCTCCATCCTAATAGGTTGTCCACTTAACTTCAGAATCATCCAGTGTCAATGTGATTCACCCTGTATGGATAAGATGTTTAACTGGGACTCTTCATCATATTTCTGGACATTCTCTTCTCCGTGGTCATAAACCTTTTCATCCATGTTGTAAATTCTTTTCAGCTTGTTCTTTTTCTTGAAGATACCCAGATTCTTCTTCGAAATATTCTTGTCAGGGAAGCTGGTCTAGCCCACCAAGATTTTACAGTCTGACCCATTTTGCCACAGTTTTTGCGGTGACTATCCTTGCTCCAGCATCCAGTTGCTAAATGGCCCGTTTTGGCACATCTGTGACATACCTGTTGACTTCTTTTAGGTGGTTCCCAACTAGTGGATATTCATTGTGGAGCCTCTGCACAGACACTGCAATCTGGAGGAGTCTACCCAACATTTCCCAGGAGATGCTGCCTGTACGGAGACTGTTGATTTGGTGTATTTTTATTTCAAATAGCCCCAGCCTTACAGCACAGTACCCTTTCTTTTCAAGCATGTCAGGCACTGCCTGGAATCTCATTCTCCACTGATCGGGGAGAAAAAAACCCTCTATTAAGAACAAAGAGCTGCTACCCCTTTCCAACTGTAGAGTGAGGTTTCCCACTCTGCCACTACACACTGCCACGCCAGTTTTCAGTCTGAATCTGACGCTCTGATAACTTTAGTAAAATTCTGCCCATCTCTTATTTCTGCTGTTCCGACACAGTCTGGTCTACATGTGGCTCCAGTGCCACAGCAATGCGATTGAATCTCAACTGACTGCCCTCTGAAGAAGGGTAACTAAGGATGGGCAGTAAGTGCTGGCCAGCCAGTAACACCCATGTCCCACACAGAAATGTGATTTTTAGTGATGTTGATCAAGGGACATATTCAAAATAAGATCCAGCCAGGATTTTATCACTTCCTCCGTAAGGTACACTTACATCCAGCTCATAACAGCATCCGGAATCATCCCTACCTCAACTCATTAGCTGTGGAAATCGCCCATCAATGCCTCCAGTATCTCCAGACGTGACTATATAACACACTCCTGGCTGCCCTCTGGCATTCTACCCTCTGTATGCTTGAGTTACAAAACTGTGGTGCAGGTGCAGCAGGTGGTCAGGAAGGCGAATGGGATGCTGGCCTTCATAGCGAGGGGGATTGAATATAAAAGTAGGGAGGTCTTGCTGCAGCTGTATAGGGCATTGGTGAGGCCGCAGCTGGAGTACTGTGTGCAGTTTTGGGCGCCGCACCTGCGCAAGGATATTTTGGCCCTGGAGGGAGTGCAGAGGAGGTTTACTAGGCTGATACCGGAGTTGAGGGGATTGAGCTATGAGGAGAGGCTGAATAAACTAGGCTTGTACTCGTTAGAGTTTAGAAGAATGAGGGGAGATCTCATTGAGACATATAAGATGATGAATGGGATGGATAGGATAGAGGTGGAGAGACTCTTCCCGCTCAGAAAGGACAGTAGGACTAGAGGGCACAGCCTCAAGATAAAAGGGGGGCAGTTTAGAACGGAGTTGAGGAGGAACTTCTTCACTCAAAGGGTGGTGAATCTCTGGAATTCTCTGCCCGTTGAAGTGGTGGAGGCTGCCTCGCTAAATATTTTTAAGACGCGGGTTGATGGGTTTTTGATAAGAGAGGGGATTAAGGGTTATGGGGAGAGGGCGGGAAAGTGGAACTGAGCCACAACAGATCAGCCATGATCTTATTGAATGGCGGGGCAGGCTCGAAGGGCTAGATGGCCTACTCCTGCTCCTATTTCTTATGTTCTTATGTTCACAGTAGCCCCATTCACCCATTACCCCAATGTTACTGACCCACACTGACACATGGTCAATCAACACCTCCGTTTTATACATCACATTGTTTTTTTATTCATTTGTGGGACATGGGTGTCACTGACTGGCCAGCACTTACTGCCCATCCTTAGTTACCCTTCTTCAGAGGGCAGTTAGTTGAGAGTCAACCACATTGCTGTGGCACTGGGGCCACATATAGACCAGACTGTGTAAGAACAGCAGATTTCCTTCCTTAAAGGACATCAGTGAACTAGATGGATTTTTCCAACAATTGACAATGGTTTCATCAGTAGATTCTTAATTCCAGATTTTCTTTTAGTTGAGTTCAAATTCCACCATTTGCCTCGGCAGGATTCGAACCTGGTACCCCAGAACATTAGCTGACTTTATGGGTTAATAGTCTAGTGATAATACTGCTAGGCCATTGCCTGACTTGTAGTTGTAGTTTTCAAATCCCTCCATGACCTTGCCCATCCTAGTCTCCTCCAGCCCCACAGGAGATCTCCGCATTCCTCAAATTCTGTCCTTCATAACATCCCCGATTTTAGTCGCTCCATCACTGGCGGCTGTACTTTCTTCTGTCTAGCCTTAAATATCGGCAGGCCCTCTTTAAAGCACACTGCCTCTCCCTCCACCTTTAAACTATTCCTTAAAATCTAACTCTTTAACCAAGTCTTTAGTCAGCTCCTTCCGTAGGGAACTGTTGAATTTTGTCTTTGGCTGATAAGAACCTTTGAATAATTTATCACTTTCAGGGTGCTATTTAAATGCAACTGCTCTGAATTACAATTTGTCCCTTTAGCTGTTCAGCGTCTGGTTGGTTTTATTGATCGCTGCCCTGCATTGACTGGACAAGTTTAGCATCAAATCTGCTCTAACCTTTACAGCTTCACCCTTAGACACTGTAGGCAGGTTCGTCGAGTTTATCTCTGGCATGAAGGTTTCTACAACTTTCCGCACTGAATTTCACAAGTCATTTTTCTGCCCACTTTGATTGCCTCTGGCCAAGTATTCTACGCTCTAGTGAGTCTTTCTATCAAGAAATATCTCTTTCATCCCTCTCAGCGACATCTTTGAATCAACGACCACTTTCTTCTGCTTAAGCTTATCAAATGCCTTTAAAATGTCAATTAAAGCCCCTCTTAGCCACCTCTGCTCCAGTGCAATTTTTGGACAGCATGGTGGCGCAGTGGTTAACATTGCTGCCTCACAGTGTCAGGGACTCAGGTTCAATTCCTGGCTTGGGTCATTGTGCAGAGTCTGCACGTTCTCCCCGTGTCTGCATGGGTTTCCTCTGGGTGCTCCGGTTTCCTCCCACAGTCCGAAAAGTGTGCTGGTTAGGTGTATTGGTCTTGCTAAACTTATCCTCAGTGTACCCAAACAGTGGCAACTAGGGGAATTTCACAGTAACTTCATTGCAGTGTTAATCTTACTTGTAACTAAAAAATAAACGCTACATTACTTTAAGTCTCCCTTAGTAACTCCAGTCTCTCACACTATCCCAGTGAATCTATGTTGAACATGCTATGATTTTAACATCTTTTATGTAATGGGACATGCAAAATCTTTGAGAAGAAAGCTGGGATAGGTGTGATGGGCTGAATGGCAGAGCCAGACCGCAGCTGTCTGTGAAATTGGAAACTGATGGAGACGCTCAGTGAGCGACACCTGAGGATCTTTGCAGAATCTCCACATTGAAGATTTCCTGGTGAATTCCAATTGGCTGCAATCAGTTACTGAACAGAAACTTTTGTCTTCAGATATGTGATGGAGACGGAGTTGGGAGAGGCGAATTCCTATATAATCCCCAGTCAGCTGGTGCCAGCGAATACAGCTGCAGGTTAGAGCTGGCACAGGAATACTGAGTGGGAAATGTTGACAGAACAATTGGCCAGAAATCATGACCGGGGAAATGATGCTCTGAGTCAGAGGGTGCACTTCCTATCTGAGATTTACAAATTGTTTCAGCCACCGATCCAGTTTCTGGGTGATGGTGAAATGCTATTCGAAATGTTAGGGTTTGAATTTCTCTCAGTTAATTAGCTCCATCAGACTTTTGAATGGACCTACCTTCAATTGAGTTGACCTTTCTCTCCACCCTATACTACATTATGCACTCCCTCCTTTCCTTCTCTAAGAATGGTATGCTTTGTCTGGATAGTGCGCAAGGTACAATACTTTTCACTGTATACTGATACATGAGACAATAATAAATCTAATACAATACAATCAATGTCACATACGATTCACATGAAATTAATGCAGTTATGGTCTTTTCATGTAAAGGTATCATACAAAAGGAATCTTACGTTACACCAACAGATGCTGTATCTCAAAGTCCAATGGCTTGAATTATCCTCTCCTGTGAGCTAGCTGTTCCTTATGAAGGAAGATTAAATGGGCATACTTATGAATTCATGCTCCCATTCAGAACATGTATCGAGTGCATCTCTGTATTTTATGCACAAGCAGTTCTGTAGCAGGTTCCCTGTATGCTAAATCCATTACTCATTTGTGACAATGAATAATTGTTGGAAATTAAGGCTTTCAAGCCATTAAAGAGATATTAATGATTTAAAGCTATTCAGTTGATCATGACTTTATTCCATTACACAATATTACAGGATTGAACATAGAACATTACAGCACAGTACAGGCCCTTCTGCCCTCGATGTTGCACCAACCTGTGAAACCAATCTAAAGCCCATCTAACCTACACTATTCCAATATCGTCCACTCGCAGCCCTTCTCAAACTTATATCCTTCACTAACCAGGAAGTCAGGGGTAGTAGGTGCATAGTAATCCATCCATCTCCTGCGTGCCACACACCCTCCAGAATGAGACATATAATCAGGGCTCCCTCATCGCCCTGAGCCCTGGAATTCCCTCTCTAACTGCACTGTGGGTGTACCTGCAACACCCCATGTACTGCAGTGGTTCAGAAAGGCAGCTCACCATAGAAACCCTACAGTGCAGAAAGAGGCCATTCGGCCCATCGAGTCTGCACCGACAGCAATCCCACCCCGACCCTATCCCCGTATCCCCACACATTTTACCCGCTAATCCCTCTAACCAATGCATTCCAGGATACTAAGGGGCAACTTAGCTTGGCCAATCCACCCAACCCGCACATCTCTGGACTGTGGGAAGAAACCTGAGCACCCAGAGGGTCACCACCACCTTCTTTAGAGGAACGTGTTGGCCTCACCAGCAATGACCCCCATCCAGAGAATATTTAATTTTTAACTATAGCTGCACACTTTGGGAATTTTGATATGAAGGTCAGTGATTTCCGATTGGATAGGAAGTTGTGTGGATGAGAAAGACCAACATTTAGGCCTGATTTTGTGACATTTGCACCAATCATTGACATCACACCAACACTTTGAAGTCAAACTCTGGAAAGTCTATGAGCTGTGGAGAGAGATAGCAATGAAGCTGGTGGCATGGTAGCACAGTGGTTAGCACTGCTGCTTCACAACTTCAGGGTCCTGGGTTCCATTCCCGGCTGGGGTCACTGCCTGTGTGGAGTTTGCACATTCTCCTCGTGTCTGCGTGGGTTTCCTCCGGGTGCTCCGGTTTCCTCCCACAGTCCAAAGATGTGCGGGTTAGGTTGATTGGCCGTGCTAAGAAATTGCCCCTTAGTGTCCAGGGACGCGTAGGTTAGAGGGATTCATGTGTATAATATGTCTTGGCGTTTATTGGTAGGGGGATTGAATTTAGGAGTCGTAGCGTTATGTTGCAACTGTACACAACTCTGGTGCGGCCGCACTTGGAGTATTGTGTGCAGTTCTGGTCCCCACATTACAGGAAGGATGTGGAGGCTTTGGAGAGGGTGCAGAGGAGGTTTACCAGGATGTTGCCTGGTATGGAGGGGAGGTCCTATGAGGAGAGGCTGAGGGATTTGGGGTTGTTTTCGCTGGAAAGACGGCGGCTAAGAGGGGATCTTATTGAAACATATAAGATGATTAGAGGTTTAGATAGGGTGGATAGTGTTAGCCTTTTTCCTCTGATGGAAAAATCTAGCACGAGGGGGCATGGCTTTAAACTAAGCGGGGGTAGTTATAGGACAGATGTCAGGGGTAGGTTCTTTACCCAGAGGGTGGTGAGGGATTGGAATGCCCTGCCTGCTGCAGTTGTAAATGCGCCTAGTTTGGGGGCGTTTAAGAGGTCTGTGGATAGGTTTATGGACGAAAAGGGATTGGTTTAGGTTAGTGGGTCATTGTTGTTGTTTTTTTTTAACTGGTCGGCGCAACATCGTGGGCCGAAGGGCCTGTTCTGCGCTGTAATGTTCTATGTTCTATGTTCTATGTTCTAATATAGGGTAGGGGCTGGGTGGGATTGTGCTTGGTGCAGACTCGATGGGCCGAAGGGCCTCTTTCTGCACTGTAGGGCTCTAAGTGTTAGTTAACAAAATAATATGCTGATCATCTGTGGGCAAGAATGAAGAATGACAGAATCACAGGGGGATTGAAGTCCAGTGTCTATAACCAGCAGAGTTTTGACATCAAGTTTCAAATATTTCAGATGGTGGATAGGCAGCTACGCAGGTTGGTTGATTGGTTAGATGTGTTGGCTCCTCTGAGGTTGAGATCAAACTCTCCCATCCATGAGGGTTTTACACCTCTGCTTAGAGTGTTTCAGAGCGTGCGCAGAACTGTGCAATTTCTCAATGTACTCTAAAGAGTTTTGTCTGAGATTATCAAACGCTAATGACAAAAGTCTCCCTGGGCACTCATTAAATCCGATTCACTGGAGTTAGAACCAAGCAGTGTGAGTGGGAGGGTCTCATAATCCACTCCAGAATCACGTCAAACTCAATGACACTAAGCCAACAGTGTAACTGAACTCATATCTCATCACAGGAAGGTGCTGCTTCTGTGTCAAACAGAAGATGCAAAATAAGCAGCCCAAAATACAACAGGGATTTTCAAACACTGAACAGGGGAGGCGATGGCCTAGTGAAATTATCACTAGATTATTAATCCAGAAACACAGCTAATGTTCTGGGGGACCTGAGTTCGAATCCCACCACAACAGATGGTGCAATTTGAATTCAATAAAAAAAATCTGGAATTAAGGACCTATTGATGACCATGAAACCATTGCCAATTGTTGGAAAAACCCACCTGGTTCATTAATGTCCTTTAGGGGAGGAAATCTGCCGTCCTTAACCCGGTCTGGCCTACATGTGACTCCAGAGTCACAGCAATGTGGTTGACTCTCAGCTGCTTTTGGGCAAGTAAGGTTGGGCAATAAATGCTGGCCAGCCAGCGATGCCCATGAATGAATATAAAAACAAATTTTAATGTTCCACTAATTTGGATTTGTCCACTCCTGACAGTGCACACCAAACTGACGCTCCAGGAAAACACTCCTGAAAACACTACTTATATCAACAGTTTAACAAAGCTCTGAGTAGATCAAATCCACAAGACATTCTCTCTTGATTTCTGTCCTCCTTAAGTTGGTGATATTCGTGGCTGGTAGTTTGTAGCTGTCGGAATAATTGGAATGCTATTGTGGTCTCTTAGAGATTGTAGCCACGACAACATCATTAGCATTTTAATGGGAAGTTAGATTTGACACGCAGTGAAAAGGTTCCAAAGGTTCGCGTCGCTGTGTCGTGTAAATGCACAGACCTCGTAATAATGTTTTAATGACCATTTGGAAAAGTCATGGCTCACTTACTTCTTAAAGATGAGAAATTAAATGGTCAAATAATTTAAACTGCAGTGACCTGTATTCTCACTTTGCTGAGTGTGAGGCTGAACTTTTATAGTCAGTCTGCTTTCGGATAGCGAGCTGAGATTTCCTGCAGTTGGATCTTTTGGGGATGTACACCCTCATTTTTGCTGATCCTGCCTTTCAAAGCTTATACTTGTTACTTTCCTGCATTTCTAATTAAAATACACTGCAATGGAGAATTGGAAGTGACAGAACAATAACAGAGAGATACATCAACATTTGTACTCTGATGTCAAGGGCAGTGTCTATTTGAGAGGGACTGCCCCAGAATTTGATTGGTGTCTCTGAAAAATGTTCCTACACTCTTCAGCACAGACGATTGTGTTTTACACATTGTGAGTGGATAATGATGCAGTGCGAGGGCACCTTGGGTCTTGGGCTATGATTTTTTAAAGAATTATTTACAGTATGTGGGTGTCACTGGCTAGATCAGCATTTATTGCCCATCTCTAATCATCCTTAAGAACAGAAAAACCATAGAAAAGTTACAGCACAGAAGGAGGCCATTTGGCCCATCTTGTCCATAACAGCCCAAGGGCGCCCAGAAGCCCTTTCTAACCCCACTGTCCTGCACCCAGTCCACAGTCCTGAAGCTTACACCACTTAAGGTACAGATCCAGGTACTTTTGAAGAGTTTAGGGTCTCTGCCTCCACCACCAACTCGGGCAGCGAATTCCAGACACTCACCACCCTCTGCGTAAAACATTCTTCCTCATGTGATGGTGCCTTCTTGAACCGCTTAAGTGTAAGCACACCCACAGTGCTGTTAGGGAGGGAGTTCCAGGGTTTTGATCCAGTAACAGTGAAGGAATGGCCGATGTATTTGCAAGTCAGAATGGTGAGTGGCTTGAAAGGGAACCCCCAGACGGTGGTGTTCCCCATGTGTCTGCTACTCTTCTCCTTCTAGTCTGACAACACCAGGTTTAAGTCCAACCGATTTATTTGATAGTACACTCACTAGCCGGCATATCCACATCATCACTTCTCCTTTCGACAGCAATGGTCCTGGGTTTAGAAGGTGCTGTTAAAGGAACTTTGGTAAGTTGTTGCAATGTATCTTGTAGATAATACTTCAATTATTGCTTCAATCTTGTAGATGGTTGTACAACCAAGGTTGTACTCATGGTTGCTACTGTTCCTGTAGATGGCGGATAAGCTTTGGATAAGATACTCCCCACAGAATTCCCAGCCTCTGACTTGTTTGTGTAGCTTGTCCAGTTCAGTTTCTGGTCAATGGTAATGCCATTGAATGTCTCTTATTGGAGATGATCGCTGCCTGGCATGAATGTTACTTGCCACTTGTCAGCCAAAAGGGCTAACAGTTTGTCTGTTTACTGAGATTTTAAGAATTGAGAAAGAAAAGGAAGATGAATCACACTAACAAGCCCAGAGAGAATCATGAATCATTCCATAACCTGGAATGCATTCCAAAGTAACAATAAAATGATTATCCAAATAGATTTTAATTTACTGGCGTTTAACTGGAATTAAAAGCTAGTCCCAGTAATGATGATCATAAGTCTAGCCGTTGGTCATGAAAAATCATCTAGTTCACTAATGACCTTGAGGGAAGGAAATCTGCCATCCTTACCCAGTCTGATCTACATGTGACTCCAGAGACACAGCAATGTGGTTGACTCGTAACTGCCCCTCTGAAATGGCCCAGCGAGCCACTCAGTTGCATCGATTGTCTATGGAAATGTTGATCAAGAATAAAAGTGGCTGGACCACCAGTCATTAAGCTGAGCACTAGAAAAGACCAAGTCATTCACTGCCCCATTGAACCTGCAAAGTCCTCCTCGATCACATCTGTGCCAAAATTGGGAGAGTTGTCACATAGACTAGTCAAGACACAATCTAACATAGTTACACTAATGGTATAATACCTTATACACAATGAGAAGTGTGGTGGAGAACATGCCCCTGTCTGTTTCAATGGGGACAAAGTAGAAATGGTCGAGAACTTCAAGTTTTTAGGTGTCCAGATCATAGAATCATAGAACCCTACAGTACAGAAAGAGGCCCTTCGGCCCATCGAGTCTGCACCGAACACAATCCCACCCAGGTCCTACCCCCATATCCCTACATATTATACCCACTAATCCCTCTAACCTACACATCCCTGGACACTAAGAGGCAATTTCTTGACATGGCCAATCAACCTAACCCGCACATCTTTAGACTGTGGGAGGAAACCAGAGCACCCGGAGGAAACCCACGCAGACACAAGGAGAATGTGCAAACTCCACACTCCACAACTCCACACACGAGGAGAATGTGCAAGCTTGATCACCTGTCCTGGCTCCACCGACACTATAGTTAAGAAAGCCCACCAATGCCTTTACTTTCTCAGAAAACTAAGGAAATTTGGCACGTCAGCTACAATTCTCAACAACTTTTACAGATGCACCGTAGAAAACATTTCTTCTGATTGTGTCACAGCTTGGTATGGGCTCTTGCTCTGCCCAAGACCACAAGAAACTACAAAGTGTCGTGAATGTAGCCCAATCCATCATGCAAACCAGCCTCCCATCCATTGACTCTGTCTACACTTCCCGCTGCCTTGGCAAAGCAGCCAGCATCATTAAGAACCCCACGCACCCCAGACTTTCTCTCCTCCACCTTCTCCCTTTGGGAAAAAGATACAAAAGTCCAAGGTTACGTACGAACTGACCAAAGAACAGCTTCTTCCCTGCTACCATCAGCCGTTTGAATGGACTTAACTCACACTAAGTTGTTCTTTCTCTACACCCTAGCGATGACTGTAACACTACATTCTACACTCTTATTTCCTTCTCTATGAATGGTATGCTTTATCTGTATAGCGCACAAGAAACAATACTTTTTACTGTATACTAATACATGTGACAATAATAAATCAAATCAAATCGAATGCTACAGAGACCATTATCACTATCTCTGGGTATGCCCTGTCCCACTGGAAGCAGAGACCGATCAGAGGGGTGGGTGGCACAGTCAGGAGGCTGTGGCCCCAGGGGTCCACAACATCAACTCTGGAACTCCTGAAATCTCTGGCATCAGGCCAAAAATAGGCAAGGAAATCTACTGCTGATTACCACCCTCCTTCATTAATCATATATGAATGATTTGGAAGAGGGAACTGAATGTATCATTTCCAAATTTGCAGATGTTATAAAATTGGCTGGAAAAGTGAGCTGTGAGGAGGCTACAGAGAATGCTTCAGCGTGATTTGGATAGGCTGAGTGCGGGCAGGTGAAGTATAAATTGGATACGAAGACATTTCTTTGCCCAAAGAATGATGAGTCTGTGGAATTCATTACCACAGGAAACAGTTGATGCTAAAACACTGAATGTATTCAAGAGGCGGCTGGACACAGCACTTGGGGCGAATGGGATCAAAGGTTATGGGGAGAAAGCAGGATTAGGCTATTAAGTTGGACAACCAACCATGATCATGATGACAGGCGGAGCAGGCAGAAAGGGCCAAATGGCCTCCTACTATCTTCAATATTCCTATTCAATGGGGTGTGATGATACAATACCTTTCAGAAATGTATTTATATTGTGTTTCTTGTGAGGGGTATGTTTAAAATTCAGTTTCGTTTAAATGGTGCCGATTTGTCTGCACCAGGTAGCTCACATGCTAAGAATGCCATTTAATAATAGATCATAGATAATGGGTATTTTTTTTTCATCTGAGGTCATGCATTTTTGTTTTTACCCCTGGGGCTTTCAGAGGAGGGTTTGATTAGGTTGATTGACAAGAGACAGAGCATATGAATGGGAGTAGTTAAGCTTACAGGGGAAAGCATGGTTCTGAAAGAAGCAAGAGGTGCCCTGAATCTCTCTCTCTCTCTCTCTGGAGGCTGCTTTTTTTGGAGCAGTCAGAAAACAGTTGTCTCTCTCTCTGTTTTTCTTTCTCCAGAGGTGTCTAAAGGCTCTGTTCTAAGGTTCAAACAACTTGACAATTAAAAGTATGTTAACCTGTATTGTTTGCTGACTAATTTTGAAGAGGAGTTTAAGTCTATAAGAAGAATATTGCTTAAATTGAAACTAATAGAGATAGGTTAGCAGTTAAGAACTGCAGCTTGTAATGTTTAAGTATTTCAATTGGTAAAAGTTAAGCTAATTCATTTGTTATAGTTAAATGAAGTTTGTTTTGATAAAAGCTTCTGAATGTTTCAAAAGAATCACACCTGGAGTAAAACACCTTACCATCACATTAATGCCAAAATAGAAGAACTATCAGGTTCTTGTGGGGCTTCAGAATATACTTTGGGGTTTCTGCTCTGATACAAGGGGAATAAAAAAAATGTGAATCTGATTACTAATGATAGAGGGTAGGATGATTTTTAATTAAGTGCTGTCAAATGTTAAGAATAATAACTCATTTACAGAAGTCACCATTCCAAAACATGGGCATTCTTATAACACCCAGCCAATTTTGTAACTGTTGATCCATTTGGGCAATAGTGTTAACTGCGGGAGTTTGCCTGTGTTATGCCACTGTAATGACTAGGAAAATAAATTGTGTAAGGAATGGAACAAGGCAAGAGGGCTGAAGTTTCATCATCAATCCTGGAAGGAGATGCCAAATTTCTGCTACACAAGAAAACTTATAAAAATACACCTTTCCCAGGTTGTAACGACCTTCTACCCTCCTCAGTTAGGCTGGGTTGGAAAATCAGGACTGAATTACAAATAAGCCCATCAAACCTGAGAAGTAATCATTATAGTGTGGATGTGGAGTCTGGAGCAGGAACAGAGGGAATAATTCAGCAGCTTTGCCTGTGTCTATTACAGAGCTTTAAGTCCTTTGACCTGATGAGTCTATATTGCCGATATAATAGTGAGTTCCAAGCAGCGTATGGACAAAAGACATGAAGAGGGTGGGAATAAAGGGATATGGTCCCCAGAAGGGTAGAGGCTTTTAGTTCAGTCGGGCAGCATGGTCAGTGCAGGCTTGGGGGGCAATGGGCCTGTTTCTGTGCTGTAATTTTCCTTGTTCTATGAACTCGAAGCGTTAGTTCTATTTCTCTCTGAACAGATGTTGGCAGACCTGCCGCATTTCTCTGGCGCCCTCTGTTCTTGTTCCACCAAGCATGAATCTGACCCTCCAACCATTCACTGTGTAATTGTACCCAGTTCCTGTGCTAAAAAGCTCTTTATACTTTCATCATTGCAATATTTAAAAACAGGAAGCACTATACCAGCAGGTACGATGGGATTTGAAGAGACCCCCGATGAGGGACAGTGGGGAGGCTGGTACAAGGAAAAGGTCAAATCTTTGTACAGTGAAATCGCTGATGACAGTGAAAACTCACGGGCCGATGTATCAAACACACACAGACAAACCATCCTATGACTGATATCGTAATAACAACCCATCTTCCAGGGAGAACTCAGATATAGGTACTCTTCACTACCCTGCCCTCACTCTGCACACTCTCCTCTTGATCTTTTCCTTTATAAATGCTGTTCGGATAAAGAGCCAAGCCTAAAAGTTAAATTTATCTGTTGTTGCCAGAGCATTTCAAACATTTATTCAGCTTGTTTGTCAAGTTTCTTTAGAATTAATACAACATCCCAGAGAATTCAGAATGTGCAAAGAATCCCCCTCAGGATAATTAATTGTAAATTAAAATAATCCACTTTATTTGCCTGCTGGTGTACACCATGACATGTGGGTATAAATGAAAGTTAGTCAACAACAAAA